>NC_090319.1:259868024-260168796 GCF_040869045.1 Eurosta solidaginis
CCGATTCCAGCTTATCACAATGAACCTGATAACGCGGGTTCCAGATTATCGAAGCGTACTCCAATATGGGCCTCACCAATGATGTAAGCAGAATTTTAGTAACGTATGGATCGTTCAAATCCTCTGCGGAGAATGATACCCACAATGTGTTGGAAGAATTATTACTTATTAAGAAACTGTGATTTCAGCGTATTAAAAATATGCATGTCAATGACTCGGTTGAATATATAAATACCTGCTTATCATACTGCATGGGTTTATTAACATCAGAACAAGACAGGATAGTGAGGTTGAGAAATAAGTGGTACGAACTGAAGTGAACTTACCGAAATTAACAAATTAAAAATCCAATTGCACTCACAAGCCAGATCCTCTGGTGAATTTTCGGAATATAATACTGTAACGAATTTACTGCAATTCCTCTTATTTCAAATTCTCTGCTAAAATAATAACTGCTGAATAAATAACTCCACTTTTCAATAATGCAAAATGGCCTTTATTAAAGTAATTCACAATAACTTATTTCACAATAACACTACTATTGCTCGCCAGGTGGCTTCTTAAATCAAACTGATTCTCGCGCCTCTACTGTTGCCGCCTTTTAGTGTTTGGTTTCCTCGTTGACATTTCTAGGCGGTTCTGTTCTAGAATCTACTAGTTGGTTATCTGCTATAAGTTTCTCAGCTATAACTACAGATGCACAATTTTTATAGCTTCTCTCACAGCTCATGCGCGTGTGTTTGTGCGTTGCTTCTCCGCTGCGTATACGTACATATGTGTAGACATAATGATTGAATTATTGATGTGCACACATGTCACTGCTTAGCATCGGATTAGAGATGACAGTACCCCTTAGTGTTGCTAATATTCGTTACACTGCCCTCCACCTAAGTCTGATCGTCCCGATCCGACAAATCTCTCGATCTAAACGCTGCCAGCCTTTCCAAATGGACCACTTTCATTTTGGTTCGTGGTTTACCGATGGTTTGTATGCGGTACACTACATCGTTGATCCGTTTTACAACTTTGTATGGGCTTTCCCAATTACACTGCAATTTCTGGGACAAACCTTTTTTTCGTTGTGGGTTGTATAAAGCACCAAATCTCCTTCCTGAAAACCTTCTGAATTAATTGTTTTATCGTATCTGGCTTTCTTCTCGTCACTCATAATCTTTGTTCGTTGCCTTATCAGATCGTGTATTTCTCTCAGCTCTTCTTCCAAATCACCAGTGGATTTCTTGACATTTCTCTTCGCATCGGCATCTATCCCAAACTTCAAATCAGCTGGCAGTCTAAGGTCATTGCCAAAAATTACTTTTGCAGGGGTTTGGCCTGTTGTCTCATGCATTGCTGATCGGTAAGCCATCAAGAATAATGGTATGCGGATATCCCACTCTTTATGAACTTGTCCACTACTTTCCTTAAGTGCTCCTCCAATGTTCTATTGAATCGTTCCACCATACCATCGGACTGAGGATGCAATGCAGTTGTCCGTGTTTTTCGAATGCCCAATGATTTACACATTTCCTGGAACACAGCTGATTCGAAATTCCTGCCTTGGTCAGAATGTAACTCCATTGGTACACAATACCTTGCAACCCAATTGTTTATAAACACTTCTGCTCCTGTTTCCGCTTCTTGATTTGGGATTGCGTACACCTCAGACCATTTGCTGAAATAATCCATAACTACCAGTACATATTTGTTTCCGCAGTTGCTAGTAGGAAATGGACCTGCGACATCCATAACGATCCTTTCAAATGGGCACCGGAGTTATATTGCTTCATCTGGCCATGACTTCGGGTTTTGGGCCCTTTCGCTCTGCTGCAAACCTTGCAGTTCGCAATCCACTCAGTGAGCGACTGACGGCAACCAACCCAATAGAATCTCTGTTTAATCTTCTCGAGCGTCTTCGTGATTCCAAGATGACCTCCGCTTGGACCATTATGCAGCTCGCTGAGCCCGTCAGGAATCCTCTTTCTGGGAACAACTATCAGTTTCTTTTTTCTTTGACCATCCTCACTCTCCCATACTCGATGCAAGCAACCGGATATCAATCTGTTCCACTGTGCCCAATATGACTTCGCAATGGGACTCTCTGATGGTCTCTGGTTGGTCTTTCGTTTCGTTCGAGCCCTTGCATAACATGTGACAGATCTGTATCTTCTAGCTGACACTTTCTTAGTTGTTCCTTGTCCCATTCATCCGTACACGTTATAGTCATTAGCCGGACATCTATAATGTCTTCTTTAGCCTCGGCCTTTGAACAGTGCTTGCATTCCAAACTACATGGTCTTCGTGACATTGCATCGGCATTTCCATGGGTACTACCTTTTCGATGCTCAATGGAAAAGTCATAGCTTTGTAATCGCTCGATCCACCGTGCCAATTGTCCTTCCGGATTACGGAACTGCAGAAGCCATTTTAACGCTGCGTGATCTGTCCTGACGCAGAATCGCTGGCCGTAGAGGTATTTGTGAAAATGTTTAATGCATTCTACCAATGCCAACAGCTCTCTTCGGGTAACGCGGTAGTTCCTCTCTGGTTTTCCAATTGAACGGCTGTAATATGCAACTACCTTCTCCTGTCCATCAGCCAGTTGTGGCAAAACACCTCCTATAGCATATCCACTCGCATCTGTATCTAGAATAAATGTTGCTCCTGGAATCGGATATGCCAACATTGGGGCAGTGCATAAACGCTCCTTCAATGTTTGGAAAGCCACCTCTTGCTCCTTTTTCCATTCAAAAGCTTTATTTTTTCTTGTAAGCTCATACAGGCTGTGGGCTACGCTGGAAAAGTTTGGTACAAATCGGAGGTAATATGTGCACAGCCCAAGGAAACTTCTCAATTCATGCAGGTTCAGTGGTCTTGGCCAATTCTATATTGCCTCTATCTTTTCATTCGCAGTACAGATGCCTTCTGTCGTTACCTTATGACCCAAATAATTTACTTCCTTTTTAAACAGCGAACACTTTTTGGGACTTAATTACAGACCAGCACCAGCTATTCTTTGGAAAACCTCCTCCAAGCTCTTCAGATGTTCTTCGAAGTTCTTTCCCAATACGATGATATCGTCTAGGTACACTAAGCATGTTTTCCAATGTAGTCCTTTCAGTACCTGATCCATGAGTCTTTCAAAAGTAGCTGGTGCATTACATAGTCCAAAAGACATCACCGACACTGAAGGCTGTTTTATCTTTGTCTTCCTCTTTCACTTCCACTTGCCAGTAGCCGCTTTTCAAGTCCAGTGTGGAAAACCAGAGAGCGAGTCCACAGTGTCGTCAATTCTTGGCAATGGGTAGCTATCCTTTTTCGTAATGTCATTCAACTTCCGGTAGTCCAAGCAAAACCTCATTTTTCCATCCTTCTTCTTTACAAGTACTACCGGTGAGCTCCATGAACTAGATGATGGTTCGATAACGCCGCTGTCGCTCATTTCTTGTATGATTTGACTCACAACTTCCCGCTTCGCTAGTGGAACACTACGTGGAGCTTGACGGATCGGCCTCGCATCGCCAGCCATCTTGGTCGAATATGTTCGCGTATTTTAGGGGCAGTTGTTTTGCCTTACTCTGATAGTCTTCCTCTAGTCCCTCCGTCCATGCCATGACGTCATCTGAAAGATCAATATTGCTAGTTGAAACCTCCTCCTGGAGCCGTTCACAATTGATTATTACTTCAGCCTCTTGGCATCTTCCCTAAATAGCTCCTCTGGTCAGTTTGAGTGGCGACTTGAGCATTGAGTACTCTTACCGGGATACGTCCGTCTTGTTTTGTCATAGCCAGGGTTTTTCCTACAAGTATGTTCGGTGTTGATTTGTGTGCTGCCTCGGCAATCCACAATTTGTTTGTCCCACAATCTCCATCAACCTTTGCCCAGATGACTGCTTCGGATTTTGGTGGTATTTGCTGACTCTCTTCCACCAGCACTCGTTTACTGCTGTAGCCTCTCTCGTAGCCAAAATTAAGTGGTACATCCATGTTTTTATATCGCATCGTCTTGCTTTGCATGTCGATCTTGATGCCCTGTTCGATTAAGAAGTCCACTCCAATTATGATTTCATCAACAATCTCTGCCACTATAAAATTGTGTACTACCGTGATGTTCCCAATTGCGACTTCACATGCTACTTCTCCTAGAACCGTGCTGGTCTTATCTTCTTGTTGACTAAATCCACTCGAATGATGGAATGAGATGCACCCGTATCTACAGTTAGTAAACGTTCTTTTCCATCCACCTGTCCTCCGACAGTAAGACTGCTTGACCTTCTTCCAATTTGCGAGATAGAGATTATGGGGCATTCAATTGAGGGAGCCAGCTGTAGCCCCTTACATTTCTATGCGGATATCATAAATAAATAATTAGTAGAGGGAATAGTGCCCGACGCATGGAAAATATCAACAATAGTGCCAATAAAGAAGGTAAAAAATTCATTAAAGGCAGAAGATCTTAGACCGATCAACACGTTGCCGAATATGGAAAAAATTCTAGAAACAGTAGTAAAAAATCAGCTCGTGAGTTACTTGGAAATATATAAAATACTAATTAAAGAAAAATCCGGTTTCAGAGAAGGCAACTCTTGTGAAACGGCTTTGAATTACGTAATATCGAGTTGGAAAGAAGAACTAAATCAAAAGAAAAGTATACTTGCGGTTTTTATCGACTTATAGAGAGCATTTGAAACTATAGACAGAAATATAATGATTAAAAAATTAGAAAAAATTGGAATTAGGGGCAACGAGCTGCAGTGGTTTCAGAGCTTTTTAGGTAACCGAAGACAAAAAACAGCCATTGAGTCGGTTGTCTCGGATGAGGTATTGACAGAAATTGGATTGCCACAAGGATCGGTTTTGGCACCGGTCCTATTTAACATATATATAAATGATATATCTTCTGCACTAAAACATAGTAAAATAAGGCTGTTTGCGGATGACGCATTGCTCGAAGTAAGTGAAATTGATATCATGTTAGCTAGGAGCAAAATGCAGGAAGACTTGAACTCCCTATACAGATGGCTTTGTAACAATAAGCTTAAACTTAATGTTAATAAAACCCATTTTATGGTCATATCTAGAGCGATGAATAAGGAATCTTGTAATATCGAGCTAAAAATAATGAACTCAAACATTAACGAAGTTAAAACTTTCAAGTACTTAGGGGTTCAGATTGATAATAAATGAAAATTTAATGCTTCTATTGATTACTAGCAGGGTACCCGACGTTGTTCGGGATGCGTATTTATATTAAAGTGGCCCTTATTTTTTTTTAAATATCGATATCTTGGTCTTTAACTTAACAAATTTTAAAACATTTCTGCTAACCTAAATCACGAAACCATGTGCAGGCTCCGTTTATATAAAACAATATTTATTTTCCCACATTATCCTTCCTCCCCTTTTATTGCTTGGTCCATCCCACTTACTTTACTCTGTGCCTTTTTCTGGCGATCCCATTCTTCTTATCTCGCGCTCAATCTCTTTTCGGTATTTTCTTTACTCTTCCCCCACATTTCTATTACCATATCTTATTTTCAGTTCTTTTGTCTAAGCTTACCGCTAAAGCATGCAATAAAATCAGTAAATATTGCTTCAATCGGTTAAAAGTTATAAGCCGTAACTTACATACATATATGGATATACATACACATCCAAAATATAAAACAGAAAATACTTACAGATCCTGTTGATATACCAAAGAATAAAAGAAAGTTTTTTTTATATATGGGTACATACATGTTTATTTCGCTTGCAAAATCGTTGAGTTTGGCAAAAAAAAAAAAACTACGTACACATTTTTAAAATTGTTAGTTTTTACAAATTAGGTTGGATAAAATAATACTTTTTTGTTGAGTTAATAATTTTAAAAGAATTTATTTTGATAGCTTTTTACGACTTTCTAATTTTTAATTGTTGCATACATTAAGGCGAATTATATAAAACTGTTATAGAATAACTTATGCGCATACATAGACATATATAGCATTATGATTGTTATAAAAGTGAATGCTTACATACTTAGCACACATAAAACAAAATTATTCCAAGCTCTTCAGTGTGAATGTATGTGTATGTGTGGAGAGTTAACTTGTAATACAAAATTTAACATTTTTAATGCTTATTTAAAAAAAAAAAGAATTGTTTTATAATGCTTCCTTATAAACAACGTTTGATGTGGAAGTGTTAGGAACATAGACGATTAATTTGTCTGCTTCACTAACACGTCAGAGCGCCACGTAAAGCTGGCCATGAGAAAAGCAACTCACAGTCAGATCAACGCACACAACACTCATCGTCTGGGCTTGTGCTTTGTTGATTGTCATAGCAAAGGCTCACCGGGAATTGAACACGTTTAAATCTAAAGGGAAAGTTGTTTGGTATAAGGGGGATACGTGGTATAAAGACTCTCTCTCCTCTGCCACTGCCTGTCAAAATTTCTGCTTCAATTATATTTTGTTTTAGAGAAACAACTTTGAGCCTCGTTCCATTGCACAATTTTGGTGGGCTTAGGTTACGCAACAGAATAACTGGTGCGCCGATTTTCAAAATAATTTTATGCGATGGAAGGCCAGGTGCACTAAGGCTATTTAAAAACTCCACAGGGAAATGTTTTGAGTCATCTTGCTCTAAAACTCTGTTGATTGAAAAGTATTCGACCTCCTCTCCCTGAATATCGTTGAGTATATACGAATTGATTTTCAAAACCTGGTCATTTCGTGGCGTCAAGATAGCCCTCTCGCAAAGCCAAAAGTTATCATGACAGACTCCTAGATCATTAAAAACAGTAGAAATTAGTTCTTGCAAAGAATGTACGGTACGGCACAAATTATCGGGCAGTGTAATTTTGCCCTCTTCTTCGGGGTATGTACCATTTCCAATCTTTAGCAAAGTTTCGGAGAAGTTCTGCGCATTTATGTTGCCTCCGATTCGAGCGCGCATAACAGCTTATCCTTGTGTTTTACCCACAGAGCCATAGGATTCGATAGAGAACAAAATACCACTAAAACGCAAAACAAATGTCACAACCGGCTTGGACTGTCACTAATGCTTGCTTCGGATATAGCATCATCCAATGCTTGTCATCGTCAAGCAAGTGGCGTTCTCGGCAAGTATCGCGGAAAGTTGGATATTCAACTCCCAAAAAAGTGCGAAGGTCCGAAAAGGAAGTAGGTCCTCGTACTTTATGCAACAACAACCGCAAGTAAAAACACTCGGCATTGTTCGGATGAACCATATATACACGTCCAATGACATGTTCCTTAAAAATGCCGGGCTCCCCATCTACAGATCCGCCCCGTTTCCTGCGGTTAAAAACACCTCTTTGCTTATCATACGTGTAATAAGAGGGAACCTCCTCATACATTAATGTCCTCGCAAACCTGTCTCTTTCGCAAAGCCGAAAGTATGCCAGTAAAGTGGGGTGCCTCGGGTTTTCTACTCGATCTGTCACGTTTTCACAATTGAAGTATATCATTTGCCCTCCTTCTAGACGAACCTCCAAATGCACTACAGAGGGAATGGGAAAGCTTAATATTCTCCAAACGGCCTCTGAAGAGCTTATATAACGCCCTGATTGAAATATAGTTATTTCGTCATTCTCATTCCTTAACGCAAACGTTGCCTGGTCACTGCCCTTATTTATGTACTTGCATATATATTTAATGGATGATACACTACTGCACACTTCCACGTTGATGTGGGCCTGAAACGTTTTGGAGAGTACAGGTGAATATGGTACGACCCATCTATTGCCCAAGATTATATCTTCACCACGTAATCTTAAAGTGGCAGTAAACCCACCTTTTTCTGGGGACCGTCGCCGATAAGAGGGATATCCATCCTCTCCCGTTATGGTGTGTTCTATAAGTGCCCGTGGATAATCTTTCGAGCATCGGCCGTCCTGCATGCATGAAGAGTTGCTATTTAATATCCCGCAAGGACCATGGACCATGTGTGTTCTTACTATGTCAAATAGTGTGGCATCTGTGTTGCTGTCTGGAAATTCGGCACTTATCACATTATCAATATCGTTAGGGCGTATTTTGTCTTCCAACCAGAGAAGTACATGTGCATGTGGTAGACCTCGTTTTTGCCACTCAACGCTGTACATAAAGCACAAAGCTGACCCAAACAGATTCTCTTTTGTAATTAGGCGTATTAGAGCTCTAGGTTTTAAGTGGAACACTCTAGCTATTATGTCGTGTCGATCGTATGCATTTTGACCAGGCAAAAGTTGCTGTGTAATTTCAGCCCACTTCGGATTTGTTGTCATCGTTATAAAGAGATCAGGCTTTCCATATTTTCTAACGTAGCAAAAAGCATCCTGTGTACGTTCGTGCATGTATCGTGGACCTCCCGTAAAACTGTAGGGAAGTATTACTAATCTGCCCAAATTTTCTGCATCTGCATCTTGTTGCATAGAATCACGTAAGTGCACATACTCCTCAGCACGCAACCGTCTTTGATTAGTCCGTATGTAAACCAAACGCTCGGTTTCAATTTTAGCATACATATCGACGATAAACTGGTTAAATAGTCCACGAAATCTTTGCAAGTATACAAAACTGTTTGCTCTTATCTGTAGCATGTATGCATAAAATTGTTGTGACGACAACTTTTTATTTGGGTTTGGAAATCTAGTAGTAGGGTTAATTTGATGTAATTCAAAGTTATATCCATCTTCCCCGTCACAAAAAATGAATGGGTATTGAAGCGCATCGTATGATCGTGGTGTCTCGTATATACGATGAAGACGATCGTCATGAGTGCGCATAACAATATCGCGCCTTTCACACTCTTGGTCAACTAAAACAACTGCAACTTCATTTGTAGTAGGAGGATTGTACCTTTTTGGATGTTCTGTTGTGGACCTTTTATCAGCACATATTACAAATTTATAATTATTATTTTGCTCTTCGGGAACGAAATCAAGGGCATTTTTAAAATCGCGAACGTATGTATTTACATCATGTAGCATATTTTGCAGAATAGATATCAGACTACGATTAAGTTGTGGAAAGTTTTCGTTTCTAATAGCCGCCTGATCTTCATAATTCGCTACGAAATATATTTGCAGGAACTTTGGCTCATTCTCGGGTAAAAATGAACCAATAAGGTGATAAACCTGCCCTTGGACTTTGAAGGTAGGCATAAAAGGTCCTTCCGTCACTTGTTTTGCTCCAAATGATGTCATTTTAAATGCACTGTTATACGCACGAATGTTTTCTAAAAAGTGCTTTGACTGCGAGTGATCACCGTTGAGCAGAGCTTTCAAAACTTTAGGCGGATTTAGGAAAATTTCGTAACTGACCTTTCCATTGGAACAACACATTCCAACCGTTTCTTTTTGGAATTTAAGGGCTTCACAAAATCTGCATTTCAAATTCATTTCGCCAATTAATGAGTATTTAGCATAATCTACTAAAGGGTTATATGCAAAAGCACTTTTCGTCTTAGTAATCCAGGAGAGTAAGCCGTTACCTACATCAATATTTGGGGGAAGCTCTTCAGAGTCATTTTGTTCCCTATTTAGCGTATTTCGCACGCGGTCAACATGCAGGCGAACTTGGCGATTTTCCTCTGTCTCCAACTGCCGTATTACGCGTATTCTTTCTCTCTCGTTGGCCCTGTATGTTTCTTGATCTTCACGTAGGCGTTCGTAATTTTCTGCAGTCATAACTTTACTGCTGCGTTGTTGGTTGCTACTTTCCAGCATTCTAGTAATGTTATGGCGATTTCGATCATTTATCAAACGTTCCTCACGATGCGAAAACGTTTCGGATGTCCTATGCTCACAATCGGCGTTCAACATATCGACCCTTTCATTACTTTTTTGGCATAACCTTGGACATGCTGAGCGGATGCGCTGCTCATTTAACCGGGACTCCCTTTCGACAACAGGTTTAGAACCTCGAGACAATACATGGTGCTCTCGGTCAGTGCTGAGTCGATTTAAATTAGTCCTAACTTCCTGCAAACTAAGACGAATTTCTCTTACGTGCGGTGCTTCCAATTCGCGCGACAAAGCATGGCGTTCCCTATCAATATGTCGGCGCGCATCACTTTCGGAAGGAGGAAGGGCCTGATAAATGCTAAACGTTCTCTACTTGCCGAAAGCCTCGTTTCATAATTTTCACTCGATTCTTGTGATCGCATTAGTCTTAACCTCTTAGCAGCTTTAGTGCGTTTAGATAAATTTGAACCCTTTTTGGGCATAGTGTTTCTAAAAATAATGCAATGAAAATTAAATGGGCACATAACAAATAACCTTTCCGACATTTGGCATTACAGCATTTACGAAAATTTTATTTAGTGTATGTGTACGACAACCAATCGCACACCTACCAAAGCATCGCAGTACACACGAAAACTTTGCGCCACCTGTCAGCGAATAGATAAATCGAATTGCACCAACAGGTTTGAGTCCCCGATTAACGCGTGTAAAAGGTTTAAAATCTTAGCAAAAAGTATTTCATATTGTAGGTAAATTTATAGATTTTGGAGCAAATACATTTTGACCGATAACTCAGTTATCGATTAATTTATCGAAATATCACAAAATTCAAATGAAACCCGTGACCTTCCTCTATTGTTTGATGCCCATATTGTACGCATATTTAGAGGTTTTATGTAACCTCATTTTAACCGATTATCGTCATATGGCAGCGTGAAATATTTTTTTTTTGGTACGCCACTGTATCTATTCATGAATTTGATTTTTAATTTATATGAAATTAAAAAAAAAAAAACTTTGCAAAGGCATTCTCTGATATTTGTTTGGAAACTAAGTGCATTTTCCTTCGTTTTTCAAAAAAAAATCCTTAAAAGTAGCTTAATTATAGCTTAAACAACTATATCTTTTTTGTTTCTCACGCGATTTTAATGAAATAAGTTCTAGATTCCCTTCTGGATTACAGGCTATCCATCTGTGAAAGTCTCATAAAAATCCATTCGTTAGTTTCCGAGATTATCGATATCATACAGACAAACAGACAAACCGACAAACAGACAAACAGAAAAAAGTGGTGCCGATTGATTCTACGACATTCCAAACGTCAAGTACACTCATTTTTTTTTTAGAAATCTTGTATGTACAGACACGATTTTCTAGAGATTTATTATAGTAATAGATATAGTTGCCAAAATAGGCAAGAAAATTGGTTTTTGGAAGAGGTCATGCAAATTTATCAGTAGAAAATACAAACTGAAAGTGTCTTTATGGCCAATGAAACTCAAGTTATGCAAAATAAAGCTATGAAATTTATATTAAACATGAGGTATGATACTCCCATTAATAGCATGATAGAAGCACTAAACTGGTTGAGTATAAAACAGCTTATATTCTACCACAGTATGAAATTTGTATTTAATATCAAGCACGGTAAATTACCAACATACCTCAGCGAAAAGCTTATATATGTAAATGATGCACATTTATACGTAATCAGAGAAAACAATAATTTTTGACTACCTCTTTTTAAAACAGATGTGGACAAGCAAAATATATTTTATAAGGGCCTGAAATATTTCAATGAAATCCCAATCACATAAAAAGTAGTAATTAATAACTTCAATACTTTAAAAAAAAAAAAAATTTTATTGGAGCATTGTAAAACCCTTCCAATAAGATACAGTTTTTCTCCTTTTATTTTTTACATGATATATCCGATACTGGAGCGCGAAAAGGGGATGGTAATATTGGAAGCAGGAAAATACAATGCACCCGGCCCTAAGGAAAAGAAAATCGGTCGCCACCTGTAGCTCCAGACAGTTCCAACAACTAATTTCGTTGGAATTCGGTATTTTCAGCCTATATTTACTGTTGCTGATCGGAATCACTCGCATATGATGTATAACGAAAATAATGTCAAACAAAAGTTGGAGAAGGGGGGATTGGAAACACGTCCTTTTCAACTTCCCATTATATGTTGAGCCTGGACTCGTCCGTTTGTAACGCCAGTAAATATGTTGATCGGAATCACAAGGCATTCCAACAGCATATTCAATAGAAATAAGTGATTATAATAATGAATTATACTTATTAAGTGCCTTAAAAAAGGATTCACTTAAATAATATCTTTAAGAAATTAATTTTTACACAAATGAATATTTTCTGAACAACTAAACTTTTTTTAATCACCAAAAAAATCTTTTCAATATTTTTGCAAAAAACTCTTAACATATTTGTTCAAAAGAAATAATATAAAAGTACAGTGTATTGACAACAAGTATAGGCGCCACACTACTTCCCCGCCAGACTAGCGCAAGTAAATTTAAAGCTAGTTGAATTATGAATAGATTCGTGGGACTATTGATCGAAAGTAGTTGATAAAAATGCTGGCTTTAGACGATCTAGTGAAACATTGACTGGCTTTCCTTTGATAATTGTGTAAAATTTCGAATAACGTTTTTTGACCTTATGCGGACCATCATACGGTGGAGTAAGTGCAGGAGAAATCGCATAATTTCAAACAAAAACATGCGTGTATGATGTGCCGTATCCGATGGAGGCATGGATCGCATTATATCTGTTAAGTTTTTTACGAACTCGTTCTGTGGAATGAATTTACTGTCGGTAAATATTTCGCCTGGCAGCCTTAATGAAGCATCAAAAACCATTTCAGCAGGGCTGGCTCCAATATCTGGTCTATACGTAGACCGAAGACCCAAAAGAATGAGAGGTAGATGTTGAGACCAATTTTCGGTGTTGAAACACATTAAAGATGCCTTTAATGGACGATGCCATCGTTCTATTAAACCATTCGCTTGCGGATGATAAGCTGTTATTTTAATATGGTTGATTCCAAGGAGTTTTGATAACTCAGTAAAAAGTGTGGATGTAAACTGCCTTCCTTGATCGGAAGTAATGCGAAGTTGTACTCCAAACCTTGAAAACCAATCACTTACGAGTTTGCTTGCTACAGTTTCCGCGCTGATATCAGTAATTGGAAAAGCTTCAGGCCATCTTGAGAATCGATCAATAACAGTAAGACAATAACGATATCCATTTGATGGGGGTAAAGGACCAATTAAATGAATATTGTAACGAATTTACTTTCAAAACCGCTTATTTGCAATCCTCTGCTAAGTTCGAATCACTAAACTGTTGAATAAATAACTCCAATATTGAATAATGGAAAAATGGCCTTTATTAAAGTACTTCACAATAACACTTATACTTTGCTACTTGCTGGCTTAATAACCAAACTGATTGATAACTCAAATGAAACTCTACTATTGGCCGCCAGATCGCGTGCTTAATCAAACTGATTGATAGCTCAACTCAAACTGAATTACTTCTTACTCGCCTGCCCCGCTTTTATAGTTTACGCTGCATACTTCTAGGCTCTTCGATTTCCAGAAGTTACTAGTTAGTTTCGGCTACAAAATCGCCAGCCACAACTACGTGCACAAATTATTGCTCTCTCTTGTGGAAACTCAGATAAGATATATGCATGTGTTTGTGCATTGCCGCTCCGCTGCTCGTATACGTACATATGTGTAGACGCAATTATTTATTCGTTTATGTAGATCAGATATCGACGTTTCATACATCTTAAGATGGTGAGCAACTCACACATATAGCCTACCCTCTTTGTTTAGTAAATGGTTCAGTCTGCAATGAGCAATTGGCGTGTCAACATCGAGTGTTGGTATCGCTAGTTGCGCAGCGAAAAATATATGCACGTATTTACGTAAATACATTTTATTAATATGATATAATTTAACTAATTTAATATGAAAAAATGCAGCAGGATCTAATAGAGAAACTGTAAATTTTGTTTGAAAATAATACTAAAAATTTTCGAAATTTGGCGAATTTTCATCAAAATTCTTAATTTTTTAGTGTATATATAGTTTTGTTGCCCATTTATTTCTAGAACAATCAGGTGCCAGTCTTAAATTCGTAAAGATTAATAGTAATAGTAAAAAACGTATGTATTTATTAGGAAAATTTTAGGGATCTATTTGTATATGCAAGTGGAATTTAAAGTAGTAAGTAAAAGATAATAAAAACATTTTAAGGACTACCTTTATAAAAATTGATCAAAAAGCAGGTCTTTATGAAATTCCTATCAAGCAGCATAAAATATTCGCTTGCCATTGTGCGCACCAATAATTTATTATTTATTGTGTGCTTAGCCGTTGCAGTCTAACAAGCGAATGATCAGTGAATCAATTGGTTCGCGCGATCAAAGCGCTCTCACTAATACATCCACACAACATTTTTGCCGACACTTGATGTAGATACATAATGATTGAATTATTGATGTGAATGTTTGTAGTTTACAGTCTCTCGCTCATACATAGGCGTATAAGTAAATGCATCTGTGTGTGACATCTTTCAGCTGCCTTATAAATGTGTATACATGATTTGATTATTGACGTAAATACTGCTTATCGTGGCCTTGGCATCGCCTTAGTGATGGTATAACTTAGTGATGTTAATATCCGTGACAATATTAATGTGCTCAAAGCGCTGAGATGTGCGCGTTGACAATTGATGCATGTGCGGCCACACGAAACGTTGACGAATGGTTTTAGAAGTAGCTTTGATACCGGTGTGTGCTAAGTTGTGTATTTTTGCAATTAAATTGTCTCTGCAAGGACGTAGTATGAAAGGCCTTACATAATACGTCGAAAAGTCGCAAACGATAAGATTGGAAAACTGCGGAAAGTTAAAAGGTTTGAGCTGAAGAGAGGTTGTTTTAGACTCAAGAAAAGCTTTTAGTTCCGCGCATTCGCGCTGTTCTCTTGCTATAGTATCAAAATCTATAACTGTACTCATCGATTGCAAAGCATTTACTCGGGATAATGTATCAGCTGTAATGTTATCTTTTCCCGGAACATGTTTAATGCATGTTGAGAATTGGCCTATGAAATCTAAGTGACGAATTTGACGAGGTATTGATAAGTCTTGTTTTTTCAAGAAAGCAAATGTTAACGGTTTGTGATCTGTCCAAATGACGAAATCGCGCCCTTCTAAAGCATACCTGAAATTTTTTACAGCTAAATATATTGCCAATAACTCACGATCATATGTGCTATATTTTTGTTGAGCAGCAGATAGTTTTTTCGAAAAGAAACCAAGTGGCTGTGGTTGATTTTTGACAATTTGATGTAAAGCCGCACCAACGGCCGTGTTAATAGCATCGCAGCATAATACAATTTCTGCTTTGGGTTGAGGGTGAGTCAAAAGAGTAAAGTTGGCAAGAGTCTGCTTACATTGCTCGAAGTGATGTTTTGTTTCTGGCGTCCATGCAATTAGGCTTTTGTCTTTTTTCTTGTTTCCTGGAATTAACTTGATAAGGGGTTGTTGATGTAGAATTGCATGCGGAATGAATCTCCTATAAAAATTTATCATGTTCAGAAAACCTTTAAGTTCAAAACCTTTCGTGGGTATCGGATAATTCACGATGGCTTCAATTTTTGCTGGATTTGGTTCTATGCCTGTACTGGAAATCACATGTCCTAAGAAAAGTATTTCAGACTTTCCAAATTCACATTTTGAGGGATTAATGGTGAGGCTAAAGAGGCGCAACCTTTCAAAAACTTTACGCATATGTTGTAAATGTTCAGCTGATGATGACGACCCTACACAAATGTCATCCAGATAGCAAAATGTGAATTCTAAACCTGCTAAAACTTCATGCATGAATCGCTGGAATGTCTGTGCTGCGTTACAAAGGCCAAATGTTATACGTGTAAACTCGAAAAGGCCAAAAGGTGTTATTATAGTCGTCTTCGGAATGTCCTGCGTTCTAATCGGAATTTGATTATAAGCACGATTTAAATCGATTTTACTAAAAATACACTTTCCGTACATAATATTACTAATGTCTTGCATGTGTGGCAAGGGATATTTATCTGGCGTTTGTGCGTTGAGTGCTCTATAGTTCCCGCAAGGCCGCCAAGATCCGTTAGGTTTACGAACCATATGAAGTGGTGAGGCATACGGACTTTTCGATGGTCTACATATGCCAAGCTGCATAAGGAAAAAAAAATCTTCCTTTGCAGCTTTCAATTTCTCGTCAGTGAGTCGACGAGGTTTTGCGGTGACAGGTGGACCATGTGTTTCAATTACATGCTCGGTTGCCGCAGATGAGGACGATGCAATTTTGTTTAACTGAGTTATGCCAGAAAATTCAGCTAAGAGCTGACTATAGGGTGAGGATGAATCACACGTCTTGATTGAACTGTAATTTTTGCTTAACATGTTGATACCTTTCGTTTGAAATTTAGTGAGTGCATCGACGATAGACGAGTTTTTAACATCAACAACTCACCCGAAATTATTTAAAAAATCAGCCCCAATTATATTGTAATGCGTGGATGCTATTACAAACGTCCATTCGAATTTTCGTTAAAGTCCAAAATCAATCGGTATTCGAATGTTGCCAAAAGTTGGAATAGGGCTGTTGTTTGCTGCGAAAAGTACGGAAGAAGTTCTTGTCAAATTTCCAATACCCGAGGAAGAAATCAAAGAAACATCTGCGCCAGTATTGATTAAAAACTTGCGTTCTGTGATAAAAAGACGTTTCGAAAAAAACAAGTTGCTATCAAATGACGTCGTCGACGAAACTAGTTTTTTTGATAAGAACAGGGTTTCTTGCACTGATTTGCAAATTTTTTGTGATACCAGCACACATCGGCAGTTTTTATATTAACAGGCGATGATAATTTTGAAGTTTGAGCATCGCTTCTGAGTAACTGATTAAGTTTACTTTCCAAACCATCAATGGACTGCTCAATTTGTGAAAATCGCTCGTGGTTATGGCGATTACTACTGTGATGAACAGCTTCGACATTTTGTTGCGTGCCTACAGCTTCAACATTGCTGTTACGCATAGTGTCAATTATCTCATCAGCAATTTTAGCAAGGCTTTCAACTGACATGGACGGTTGGGTTTTAGTTACACCAACAATTACTGCACGTGCTGCAATTGGTAAACGTTGCAGCCAAAAGTCTTTTATAATTTATTGATCACGCGTAACATTAGTCCTTTGAAGCTGTGTCAACATCTTGTTGTTCCATTTCATGCTGATCAAGTTGTGGCTGTTCGGATTCATATAAACCACGGCTCGTGAAACTTCTGGTTACTGGCGCTAGTTGTGGAGACTTGAACATGCTTGAATAATATTCACAAAGCTCTGTCGGGGTCACCAATTAAGTGCCTTAAAAAAGGATTCACTTAAATAATATCTTTAAGAAATAAATTTTTACACAAACGAATATTTTCTGAACAACTAAACTTTTTTTAATCACCATAAAAATCTTTTCAATATTTTTACAAAAAACTCTTAACATATTTGTTCAAAAGAAATAATATAAAAGTACAGTGTATTGACAACAAGTATAGGCGCCACACTTAGTAGTTTAAGTTTTAGGCCTAAACAGCCGTAATAATAAATAAATTAAATTAAATTTAACTCCTTGGACGATCGTTTAACAAACGCCAAGGTACCTTTAGCCCTATTTACACAAGATTCAACGTGTGATTTAAAATCAAGCCTGGGGTCCATTAATACGCCTAGGTCAGAGAAGCTAGTGACTTGCTTAATAATGTAATCGCCAAGCAGGTAAGCATGAGGATGAAAGGGTTTACGTGTAAAACACCTGAAGTTCCACTTGGATAGGTTTAATGCCATGATGTTGACATTACACCATTCTACTAGGTTGTTCAAAGCCGACTGAATTATTGCTCTACAATCTGGTGAGCTGATAGGCATAATAAGTTTGACGTCACCCGCGTACATCAACGGCTTGCAGTGCTTCAAAACACTTGGTAGGTCGTTAATGAAAAGCAAAAATAACACTGGACCAAGGTGGCTACCTTGCGGAACACCAGAAGTGACATTAACAAAATGAGACCAACTATTTTTAAATATAATGGTTTGCTTTCGAGTAAATTAGACAGATTCGATCTCCCCTTATAAAAGCCGTGTTGTGATAAGTCGATCACCGATGCGCTAGTTGCTTAGTGATTATTGACTCGAAAAGCTTTGGAACAACACTCATTTTGGCAATTCCCCTATAATTTGTGACACAGGATAGAGAGGAATTATAAAGGACTCCTTCCACTGCCTGGGAAACATCCCTTGTTTCAGGGAAGCGTTGAACAGAGAAGTTAAAGGTTGATAAAGGTATAGAGCACATGTTCACAATTGATGATGATTTAGTCAGGTCCAGCAGAATAGGAAACCTTTAGTTTTTCTAGATGCCATAAAACATCATCCGCGCGAATACTAGGGACTGGCACTGAATTCAGCGGACACAGTCTAAATGGGTAATCCGAAGGCACCGAATCAGATGTATTAGAGTAGTTCGATTGGAAGAAATCAGCAAACATATTAGCAATAACGGAATTGTCGTTAGAAATAAGATCGTTAAACTTCATTGTAGAAGGAAATCCTTTAATGTTTCTTTTGGAGTTAACGAAGCTGTAAAATGACTTAGGTTTGAAAAAAATTTCATTTTTAATCCTATCAATATACACTTTTTAGCAAATGCTGTTTAACGAGTTATACTTATGACGTAAAAAAGCATAAGTAGCATCAGGGGCGTAGCGGGGTTTGGCGGTTTAAACCCCCCTTGCCTCAAGATCATTTGATTTTTTAGGTCGTTACAGTTCAAATATTTCATGTTTTTATGTCTATGTTAATAAATTCCTTTATAATTCTGCTACGTATTTACTTTGTTGGTGATATTATATTTTTAATATGCAAGCATATGTATGTACGAAGTGAACACTTATATTTTTATCATATTCTGTTTCATAATAATTCTGCAATTTATTAAATATACAAATGTACATGTTAACTTTTACTATAATTTCATAAAGAAGTTTCCTTGTAAATCTGCTCAACGACCATCTACCAGGCATGCTTAACCAACGAAACGATATCATTTCGTTACGATAATCAACGTTAATAAACGAAACGAAGTCATTTCGTTTCGTTTATTAACGTTAAGATCGTCAAATTAACGAAATGATTTCGTTTCGTTTTCTGCCATATCAAAACGAAATCAAATCGTTTATGTTGATTATTAATTTCAAACTATGCTGGCAAAGCTGATTGATGGCGGAGTCATTAAAGGTGAAAGCATTATCCAAGCTGATTGCAACTTTTCTCATGAATTTTGACAGTACGAACATTTCTCAGAGTATTTTTGACATTACCACCAACGAATTACACAAACAAATTACATAGAGTTTGTGTGTGTATGTGCGCTCGTTGTTGCCACCTTACGGCTTCACCATGGCTATAGCATTGCCAGCACAATTCAAACATAAAGTATCACGTTTTCGTTAACGTTTTTAACGTTAACGAAAGCTTTTCGTTTCGGTTAAAAACGAGATACAATTTATCTTGATAATTTCTTTATCGATAATATTTCGAAGTGTTTCAACGGAAACGGTGGAAATTTTTTGATAAACGATTAGCTTAACGTTAAGGTGCATCCCTGCCATCTACATACATATCAGAGAACAGCAAAAATCTAACACAACAAGGTTCGATTACATTCGGCAACATGATCGTGTTCAATGATCCAACTTGCTTAAACGAACATAATCGACATTGATTTAAAATCAACTAACTTATTGCATGAGTGAATATAAACAATTCAGGCGTTTGCTCGTTTGCCTCAACCGCGATTACATTCATCGGAATGAAAAGGCAAATATGAAAACTCCACGCGTCTGAATATTTGCATGATTCTTCTGCCCTTACGTCACGCCGACAAGCTACATATAAACATACATATAAACATTGGTTCTGTTTGTTTGTCGAACTAAACGATACTAATTCTTGTGCTTTGATTTTATTCTCCACATTTAAATAATACTAAATTTACAGCATTTTTTCGAAGTACACATTTCCTATTTTGAAATATAATGTAAATTTGACATTATTTTCCATGTGGAAAACATATTATTATAATGTAATATCTACATTTTTTTTCCATGTCAAAAACACATTTCAAAAATGTAAAATTCAAATTTTTTGATAAATGAAAAAATAATGCGTTTTTCACATTTTAAAATGTAAAAAACACATTAGTGTTTTTTCCGTGTAGATATGACTTTTTTGAAAAAAATTTTTTCTATTCTATCAGTTTCTTTCCTTTGAATTTTATATGCTCATGGTTATTATGCTCATGGTTTATTAACAATTGTTTTGTTTGAGCTCGATTCGAACCTTGAATGATTTATCAATAGGCCGATAAAAACAAAAACAATTGTTAATAAACCATGAGCACTTGGGAATGTCAAACAAAATAATTGACAATAAACAAAAATCCAGCATTATCAGTGATTTGCACCAGATGGCGCAACACTGAATAAATATAGTTGGTAAAAAGGAATAGAAGTAGCAAATTTGCCAGTCAAACAAACCACCGCTGTATAGCTAAATGGTTAGCGCAGCATGCCTAAAGCGTACTAATGATGAAGGCTTGCACCCTTCGAAATGGATCTATCTGCGCAGCTATGGCAGGTTGTCTGAAAAATTTTCTACTTACTATTCCAAAAACAAAATACAATTTTTAAAATTTAGAAAAATTAAAAAATAACAATAATTATCATTAGAAAAAATTATTGTTTTGGCCTTGAGCTCGATTCGAACCTTGAATGATTTATCAATAGGCCGATAAAAACAAAAACAATTGTTAATAAACCATGAGCACTTGGGAATGTCAAACAAAATAATTGACCATAAACAAAAATCCAGCATTATCAGTGATTTGCACCAGATGGCGCAACACTGAATAAATATAGTTGGTAAAAAGGAGTAGAAGTAGCAAATTTGCCAGTCAAACATTATTTATTCTGCATAAAACCACTTACCATTCCATAAAGAAAGAACAATAACAAATAAAACAAAACAAGTTGTGGCAAATTTTTTATGAGTCTGTCACGCTCGTGTGTTTATTGCATGAAACATAATAAAAAGCGAACCTTATGATTGGTGTATTATTTTGATCACGTCTTCTTTATTTGCCCTTGGTAACATCTTTTGATGGTTACGTACAGTCAAAAATAGCGCTTGCTGCTGCTCTTCTTCTTCTTCACCTACCATTCCATAAAAAAAAACAACAACAAATAAAACATCTTCAGATGTGGGTACATACATTACACATAATCGCCACGAAGTCAACCAATTTGTTTCCGAAAAGCTACTCTTGGTTCAACCGCGTGACGATTATAAGGAGCTCTTGGAGTAGGTCCTTGTTTTTACAGGTAGTTTGAAAAAACCAAATTTTAGGCTTCCTGGAGCTATGCACCGCGCAAGATGGATGGCAAAGGCTATTTACGCGCTAAAGATGTATATTTTTCGCAACGAATTTGACATGTCTGATAATGAAAGAAATTACGTTAAGCGAATTAGTATTGTCACGAATATTAGCAAAACTAAGGAGTGCTGCCGTCTCTAAGCCGATGCTAAGCAGTGACGTGAATGCACATCAATAATTCAATCATTATGTATCTACATAAACGAAACAATAACTGCGTCTACATATATATATCCCATGTACGTATACGAGCAGCGGAGAGTCAATGCACATGCATATATCTGAGATACTCCTATAAGTATGCAATGAGAAAAACTATAAAATTGTGCAAGTGTAGTTACAGCTGAGAAGTTTGAGAGCTACTGGACTAGTAGATTCTGGAAGCGCCTAGAAGATGTATAAAATTGTGCAATTTTAGTTATAGCTGAGAATTTTGAGAGCTCATGGACAATGCTAGTAGATTCTAGAAAATGCGAACGAGGAAACCAAAGAGTATAAAAGGCGACAGATGTAGAGGCGCTGTAATTCAGTTTGATTTGAGTTGTCAAGCAGTTTCGATTAAGATGATATCTAGCGAGCAATAGCAGTATTATTTTGAATAGTAGAGCTATCAATCTGTGTGGTTATTAAGCAAGTGTTATTGTGAAGTACTTTAATAAAGGCCATTTAGCATTATTACAAATTGGAGTTATTTATTCAACAGTTTAGTGATTCGAACTTAGCAGAGGATTGCAAATAAGAGGATTTGCAAGCAAATTCGTTACAATTGGTGTCAGAAGAGGAATTGTTGAATAAATTCCAGAGGACAACAAGGACATGGCAAAGTTCAGTGAATTGAAGATCCAGCAACTAAAGAAGGAGTTGGAGAGCCGTAGATTGAATACAAGCGGCATTAAACTCGAACTTCAGGCACGACTACGAGAGGCAATGGAATTAGAAGGAATTGACGTGGAAGAGTATGACTTTCATCTGGAAGGCTAGGAAACAACAAAAATGGAAGAGACAGTTACGCAGACAGTTACGAGCACAGACTTGAACATGATTTTGGCTGCAATATCTGCTCAAACATCGACAGTGGCTTCTCAACTGGAATCGCAAAAGACAGATATAACATCTCAACTGTCATCACAGATGGAATCGCAGGAGACACGCATAACATCGAAGATTGAAGCACAAGAAACGCGTATGGAAGAAATGTCGACACAGATTACATTAAAGATGGAGACACAACTGAAAGAACAAGAGGCACGCATAACAGTACAACTCGAAGCGCAAGAGGCGCGTATATCATCAAAACTCGAAGCACGTATGGACGAGAAAATAACGCAGTTTGAGGAAAAAATCGAAGCCGAGGTGGATGCTTTGAGAGGTCGTATACAAGAGCTGCAATTAAACCACCCAGCTGTTTCAGCAAGCAATCCAAAGGTAAAAACACCATCCTTTGACGGTTCTGTTCCTTTCCAGGTCTTTAAGCTACAGTTTGAGAAGACCGCAGCAGTGAACAACTGGAATGCGGAAGATAAAGTTGCTGCACTGTTCGTGGCATTGAAGGGGCCAGCAGCGGAAATCCTACAGATGATTCCCGAAGAAGAGCGGAACAATTATGAAGCATTGATGGCTGCTGTAGAACGACGTTATGGAAGCGAGCATAGAAAACAGATATTCCAAATTGAGTTGCAAAACCTCTACCAAAAAGCAAATGAGACATTGCAGGAGTTTGCTTCAGATATTGAAAGATTGGCTCATCTTGCAAATGCGGACGCACCCGAGGAATACACTGAAAGGGTAAAAATCCAAAGTTTCATAAATGGCATACGGGACGTGGAAACGAAGCGAGCTACATACGCAAACCCAAAGCTGACATTTGCTGAAACGGTATCACATGCATTGACTCAGGAAACGGCCTCACTATTGAGTAAACCAGCATACAAAGCTCATGGTGTGGAAGTAGAAAGACCAGAGTGGGTAGACACAATTTTGGAAGCACTGAAGGGATCTCAACAGAAGAATGCCGGAGTTACTAAATGTTTCAAGTGCGGCAACCCAGGTCACATTGCACTCATTGCGATCTTGGTCCTAATAGTTCCAACAATGTGGGTGGCCGTAAACGCAAAGCTGGAGGAGATGAACAAGAGCGTGTCAGAGGTAAAGAACGGAAACTTGCCCCAGCTATTGAATGTCCTGTGTCGCAAATTGGTAGAAAATCGAGTAGTTTTGACGTCAGAGGGAATGTGGATGGCAAAGAACGTGTACTGACTGTAGATACGGGCGCATCTCATTCCTTGATTCGATCTGATTTGGTCTACAGAAGAGTAAAGTCATTACCTGGAGCAAGGTTGCGTACGGTCACAGGCGAGTATAATCAAGTCCAAGGCGAAGTGGTATGTGAGGTATTAATTGGAAAAGTCATGGTTCTACACAAATTCGTTGTGGAGGAGATCGTGGATGAAGTCATATTGGGAGTGGACTTCTTGGTTGACCATGACATCAGGATCGATATGCGGAGAAAAATTATAGGCTATAAGAACCAGGACATACCACTTAACTTTAGTTTGGAAAAGGGGTTCAGCAGTAATCGGGTACTGGTGGAAAAGACTCGACAAAGACCACGAAAGTCAAAGACAAAGGTTGATAGATCGGATGGGCCAAATAAATCGAAATCAAAAGTACCTGTGAGACAAACACTGGCATTGACAAAACCTAAAAGACGAAGGAAAGCGAAGCAACGAATTTCCGAGAAAGAATGCGAGGGTAGTTTCAAGCCAGAGCGCAGTACTGTGGGCAAACGTGGGAACGATACTGATTATGCAAAGCAAATCCGCCCAGCGCAAGCTCTACGAAGTAGTTCATCGGCCAAACAACAGAGTGTGAAGGAACGAACCAGGGTATTGAGTAGTACGATGAAACACAGGTACCATGAGAACAATAATTCGAAAGGTTTCTTGGCGGGAGATTTGGTACGGTTATACAACCCTCACCAGCGGAAAGGTGTTCCATCCAAATTTCGGTGCAGTTGGGAAGGCCCGTACAAGGTTGTGAAGAAGATCAGTGATACCATCTACCGCATACAAAGCATTGAGAAACCACGGAGTAGAAGAGTGGTACATTTGACATCAGACTTAGGTGGAGGGCAGTGTCACGAATATTAGCAAAACTAAGGAGTGCTGCCGTCTCTAAGCCGATGCTAAGCAGTGACGTGAATGCATATCAATAATTCAATCATTATGTATCTACATAAACGAAACAATAACTGCGTCTACATATATATATCCCATGTACGTATACGAGCAGCGGAGAGTCAATGCACTAACACATGCATATATCTGAGATACTCCTATAAGTATGCAATGAGAAAAACTATAAAATTGTGCAAGTGTAGTTACAGCTGAGAAGTTTGAGAGCTACTGGACTAGTAGATTCTGGAAGCGCCTAGAAGATGTATAAAATTGTGCAATTTTAGTTATAGCTGAGAAGTTTGAGAGCTCATGGACAATGCTAGTAGATTCTAGAAAATGCGAACGAGGAAACCAAAGAGTATAAAAGGCGACAGATTTAGAGGCGCTGTAATTCAGTTTGATTTGAGTTGTCAAGCAGTTTCGATTAAGACGATATCTAGCGAGCAATAGCAGTATTATTTTGAATAGTAGAGCTATCAATCTGTGTGGTTATTAAGCAAGCTATTCGGTGCACAGTTTGAGTGTTATTGTGAAGTACTTTAATAAAGGCCATTTTGCATTATTACAAATTGGAGTTATTTATTCAACAGTTTAGTGATTCGAACTTAGCAGAGGATTGCAAATAAGAGGATTTGCAAGCAAATTCGTTACAGTACGTTTGTTGCAACTGTATATGTGTTTGGATGGTACAATGCGCCAGTTACAATCGAAGCACCGCGAAACGACCTGATATTTTTGAAAAAGCTGCATGCTTATAAAAGTATTGATAGTGAGATTAGTGATGCTGCTTTAAACAAATTTTTTCGTCACTTGTGGTACTTATCAGAGGAAGCCATCTGCTTTCGTTATTTGACGAACAAGTATGTGTTGCAACAAAAAACAAAATTGCTAAAATATTAAATGCTGATGAATCCACCCAAGAAGACAAAATGATAAGTAATAGAAAGGTACGGGCTGAAATAAATATGAATAGCATTAAATCCCTTAAGTTAGAAAACTTCGTTTCTGCTAACAGCAAAAACTTTTTTAAAATACTTGGAATTGAGGATATAAGCTTCTTAAGTTTAAATGCAAGACACTGACCAAAAAATGACAACTATGAAACACTTAAAAAATTATAGCAAATTTAAAAGTTGTGAAGGACCCCGCTGAACATGGAGTCGCACTCGTTCAAAGTCTTAACAATACAATTTCAAAATCTGAAGAGCAGCAGCAAGCGCTATTTTTGACTGTACGCAACCATCAAAAGATGTTACCAAGGGCAAATAAAGAAGACGTTATCAAAATAATACACCAATCATAAGGTTCGCTTTTTATTATGTTTCATGCAGTAAACACACGAGCGTGACAGACTCATAAAAAATTTGCCACAACTTGTTTTGTTTTATTTGTTATTGTTCTTTTTTTATGGAATTGTAAGTGGTTTTATGCAGAATATATGATTTTTTGTACTTGTCACATACATAGTTTTGAAAAAAATATGGAATCAACAGGGCGTATGAGTGATGCTAATGAGGTGATTTTATTAATCGATGATTTTGGTTCTTAATGATACGAGCGGCTATAAAAATGATTTTTAACATGATCTTTGGAGGATTTAGTATGCGTTTGCTGGTTAAGAAAGAAAAAAAAAACATTGCAAATACCAGTTGCTTCAAAGACAAAACATGCTAATTAACTAGTTAATACAAGTGATTATTAATAACCTATATGATTTTTTTTATCCCATTCCTCTACTACATTATTATGCAATATATTTGCAAAGTTTCAGCCACATCCATAAGGAAATGATGAAAATATGATTACTTTTCTAAAGGATTGCTTTTAAAATTCTCATTTTCTGAAAAATATAAAATGGCGTTGAGCGACCTCTAAATGTCCTTCAAAAAAGTCCAAATTTTAACAGGGGGCTATTTTTCCAGCCATCTTGAAGAATCCGAACGTTCTCAATGAAAATTCCAAAATTTTTTACTTTTGAATCACCCTAATGTACCATGTACGTATACGAGCAGCGGAGAGTCAATGCACAAACACATGCATATATCTGAGATATTCCTATAAGTATGCAATGAGAAAAACTATAAAATTGTGCAATTGTAGTTACAGCTGAGAAGTTTGAGAGCTGCTGGACTAGTAGATTCTGGAAGCGCCTAGAAGATGCGAAGGTTGAAATCAAAGAGTATAAAAGGCGGCAATTGTAGAGGCGCTGCAATTCAGTTTGGTTTGAGCTGTCAAGCAGTTTATTAAGACGATATCTAGCGAGCAATAGCAGTATTATTATTAAGTCAGTTTCATTTAAGCTATCAGTTTGGTTATTAAGCCAGCTAGTTGCAAAGTATAAGTGTTATTGTGAAGTACTTTAATAAAGGCAATTTTTCCATTATTCAATATTGGAGTTATTTATTCAACAGTTTAGTGATACGAACTTAGCAAAAAGGCAAATAAGAGGATTTGCAAGTAAATTCGTTACAATTGGTGTCAGAAGAGGAATTGTTAGATAAATTCCAGAGGACAAAAAGGACATGGCAAAGTTCAGTGAATTGAAGATCCAGCAACTGAAGAAGGAGTTGGAGAGCCGTGGATTGAATACAAGCGGCGTTAAACTCCAACTTCAGGCACGGCTACGAGAGGCAATGGAAGCAGAAGGAATTGATTGTGAGGACCAAATATAACACCATTAATTTGGCCCAAACAAAGCGACCCCACATCATATTCGATACAGCAGCCAGTCACAAAAGGCTATAGCAACAGACCAACCAACAAGTTCAATACAGCATACATCATATTCGATACAGCACTAACACAACAGCCAGTCACAAAAGGCTATAGCAACAGACCAACCAACAAGTTCAATACAGCATACATCATATTCGATACAAAACTAACACAACAGCCAGTCACAAAAGGCTATAGCAACAGACCAACCAACAAGTTCAATACAGCATTGACACAACAGCCAGTCACAAAAGGCTATAGCAGCAGACCAACCAACAAGTCTCAGCAACACAACGGGCATGCACAACACTTTAATGCCAACAAAACAAACTAACAAATCTCAGCAACGCAACGAGCGTTCGCAACATCGAACAGCAACCATGGCAACGCAACCATTTGAGCCAGCAATACCAAACAAAGCAATAAAAGGAGCAACACAGCAGGAAAGAAGTTAGTTAGCACGGAGCTGTGACCGTGACCAGAGCTACTTGTGGAGTGTTCGGTTCTACCATGCGGACAGGTCGTTTCACAGGAGTAAGTCGTGGCCTCAAGTGGTGAATGTGTCGGTTATACCACCAAACACCGCTTGAGACTTCGCCAGCAACGGCACTACCACAGTAACGCGCACCCGCGAACAGGCAGCGTCCGACCGCCTGCGCCGACAGTAACAGCGCTACGCAAGCATATACGTTGGCCGCAGCAACACTACGCAAACATACAACGCTAGCCGCAACAGCATCATAGCTAATATATACGCTGGCCATACCATTACGCCAATCTACTGCGTTGGGCGAAACAGCACCATAGCTAATACACTACGTTGGCTTCAGTACTGCGCCGATCTACTACGCTGACCACGACAGCGCCCCGATAATATACTGAGTTGACACAGCAAAGTTACGCAAACCTACTACGTCAAATGTACCAGAGTTACCCTCGTGCCGAAGCACGGAGCTGTGGTCGTGACCAGAGCTACTTGTGGAGCGTCCCTTGAAGTTGCCGGTTCTACCATGCGGACAGGTCGCTTCATAGGAGTGAGTCGTGGCCTGAAGTGGTGAATGTGTCGGTTATACCACCAAACACCGCTTGAGACCTCGTGAGCAACGGCACCACCACAGTGACGCGCCCCGCCGCCAAACTACCACGCTGGTCACAATCGCAAACATACTACGTTGGCCATAGCATTACGCCAATCCACTACCCCGGCCACAATCGCACACACACTACGTCAGCCACAGCATTACGCCAGCCACTACGCTGACCCCGACCGCACCACGCTAACATATTACGTGGACCACATCACTCCGCAAACATACGACGTTGGCCACAGCATTGCGCCAACCCACTACGCTGACCGCAAGCGCCAACATACGACGCGGGCCACAACAGCGCTACGCAAGCACATTACGTTGGTCACCGCACCAGGCTGGCCACAACAGCACTACGCACACATAATACGGTGACCACAGCAGAGTCACGCAAATACACGACGTCAACCACACTAGGGTTGCGTACATACACGCCAACGCAAGGCGTCACCGAAACACGTTTTACACGCACTCAGGCAACGACCAGCCGGGCGTCCTAACGGGACGTTCCTAACGGGACACGCACGCCGACGCAGGGCGTCACAAAACACATTTACACACACACAAGCAACGACCATCGAGGCGTCATAACGGGACACGAGTACCGTTGGCCCACCACGCAGTATAGAGCATGCAAACAGTGAAACGAAAACAACAAATATTTCTTCTTTTGATTACGTAAAATTTTTAATTTAAATTATAGTGTACATACATATATAGAATTAGAGAAATAAAGTGAATTTATATGAAAACGATTTGCACGGTGTCCCAAATTTACAAATCTATTGTAAGCGAACCTTGGACGCGGCGAGTATACCCCTAGCACTTATTGAAGAAGCGCCGGGACGGGAAAAGCTTCGTTACAATTGGCTCCCGAGCAGGGACCCTGCAAATCGTTACCACGTCAGAAGGAACATTCCTGACGAGAAACCTAACCACAAAATGGTCGACCAGATCGATACCACGTGGTTAGACACAATTTCAAAGGAGCAGCTGATATCCATCACACAGGAATTGGGTATTGAGCAGACAGGTACCACCCGAAAATCCGAAAGCGCATAGCAGCACTGGCCTCAAAGGCAAATACGGACTCGGAAATCCACGAAACATGTTTATCCCTACAAGCCACCTACAAGGAAACTACGCACATGAGCGACGTAAATGAGGTTAAGACACCGACTCCGGCGAACGGAGGGGGCACACCGAAGGTCGCCGTTACAACAGTAGAACAAACTCAATTCGCGTTTCCTCCCAGGAGTACAGTACCCACACAACAGTACTTACCATCAGGGATAGCGGTACCACCCAACGGTACATCTCAGGCACCTCCCATGAGTACAGTACCCACACAACAGCACGTACCATCAGAAATTACGGCATCATCAACCGGCACATCTCAACCCACACAACCTTACTTACCAGCGGGAATGACGGCACCAGCCATGAACTATACATGCCAGGTAACTCAAGCACCGACCGTGGTGTTCGCGCCCATCATCGACCAGGTAAGAAAGTGGTCCGTAAAGTATGAAGGTGGACGGGACCCGTTAGCGTTCATCGAACGGTTAGAGGAGTTTGCCGAAGTATACGCGCTAAACGTGGACCTCCTGCCAAAAACCATGCCCGAGCTACTAGGGGGCGCCGCGCTACAATGATACCGCAATAACAATGCGCACTGGGGAGAGTGGACAAGCTTCAAAATGGATTTTTTACGTTTCTTCCTAACAGTCAGGTACTTCGAGCGACTCGACGACATACGCCAACGAAGGCAGCACAACAAGGAGAGGTATAAGGACTACGTACTAGGAATCCAGAGCTTAATGAGACACGCAGGGTACACCAGCGAACAGCGGCTGGAACGAATCTTCCGTAACAGCCACCCCGATTACCAACTTTACATCCGTCGGAGGGACTTCACTAATCTCGCAGAGCTCCTGACACTTGCCGAAGAATACGAAAGCATACGCGAGGACTATCGAAGATCATCAGGCGGACATCACCGCGAAGTTACGCGACACATCGCCAGTGACACAACCCGGGTGTCACCATCAAAACCTGAAACACAACCACCACCACCACCGAACCTAACGAACCGCACGCCTCCAGGCAATCAGAGATACGACCCCAACGGCGTATGCAGGAGATGCGGCGAACGAGGACATGACACCAATAGGTGCCGAAACCCACAGACAATTTTTTGCTGGGAATGTGGCCGCAACGATATACGAACCATTGAATGCTGCCGCCGGCGTCAGGGAAACGACAGAGGGCTCCACGAAGAAGAAGGCGCCGTGAGCTCAAGGGACCTAGCGCCGAAACGGCAGTGACGATACCCAAGGAACCCAGCGCTGAAACGGCAGTAACAATGTACCAAGAGCATGGTCGACTCGGCGCGGAATCAGCCGAGGCGGTCATCGACACAGGGGCATCAAGAAGTTTCGTCTCGAGCAGCAGAACGTGTGGTGAACTCGGGAAGCGGAGAAATGGTGAGAGTGGCCATCAAAATAACGATGGCAAACGGGACTAGCACTACCATCTTCGACGCCATAAGGACTGAGGTACGCCTCGGAGAAGCGTCACTCCACACAGTTTTACACGTCATGCCCGGAGCGATCGACGACATCATACTGGGCCTAGATACGCTAGGAAGCATGGGAGCCACCATATCATGTGGAGAAGGCCACCTCGTGCTAACCAGACCCCTTGCCCAGCACACACCGAATCCTGGAGCCGCGCCAGAAACTATTCAGAGAACAACACCAGCAAGAACGAATATCGCCAGGTACGACAGCCCTGGGGCTATTCAAAGTACACCATCAGCCAGAACGGATATCGCCAGGTACGACAGCCCTGGGACTATTCACAATTCAACATCCTCAAGAACGGATATCGACAGGTACGACACCCCGGGGACTACTCAGAGTATAACACGAGCGAGAAAGGGTAACGCCGGGTACGACACCCCTGGAGCCCCATCTGGAACCATTCAGAGTGTAACAGCACCGAGCAGTAGTAACTTCAAGCACGACGGCATTATGCAAAACAACGACGACGACATACAAGAAGAAGCGGAACGAGTGCGCGGTTTTCTGGCAAAGGAACTCCGAAAATTCGAGAGCATGATGGAGTGACGACAATAGCCGAGCACAAGATTGTCCTGACGGACGAACGCCCCATCAAGCAACGTTGCTTCCCACACAACCCAGCCATGCATACAATCATCAACCACGAAGTTGACGAATTGCTCCAGAAAGGATGCATCGAGCCATCCTGTAGCCCACACAGCGCACCGATCGTACTGGCCAAGAAGAAAAACAGGAAGTGGAGGTTATGCGTGGACTATCGGCAGTTCAACGCCCGATCCGTACCCGACGCATACCACTTACCCAGAATACAACACATCCTGGACAAACTACGACGAGCGAAGTACATCAGCAGCTTGGACTTGAAGAACGGCTACTGGCAAATACCACTGGAGCCCAAGAGCCGGCCCTACACAGCTTTCACAGTACCGGGACGCGGATTATTCCAGTGGCGCGTTATGCCTTTCGGCCTACACTTTGCACCCTCAACGTTTCAAAGAGCACTAGATCAGGTTATTGGGCCTGAAATGGAACCCCACGCCTTCGCATACCTCGATGACATAATCGTCATAGGATCCACTGTGGAGGAGCACAATCGCAATCTGAGAGAAGTAATGCTACGACTACAGCGCGCCAACCTCAGAATAAATCCGGAGAAATGCGAATTCTTCAAGAAGGAAATCCGATACCTAGGACACCTAGTAAGCGACAAGGGAATTCACACCGACCCCGAGAAAGTCACAGCCATCAAAGACTTGAAGCCACCAACGAACGTGAAAGAGGTACGCCAATATCTCGGTATAGCATCCTGGTACCGACGTTTCGTACCCGACTTCGCCACGATCAGCCAACCACTCACAACCCTGCTGAAAAAGGGCAAACACTGGAAGTGGGGGCCGAACAACAGGAGGCCTTCGAGGTCTTAAAGCAAAAGCTCACGGAATCACCGATACTTGCCTCCCCGGACTTCACCAAGACCTTCACCTTACAAACGGACGCCAGCAATTTCGGGCTGGGTGCCGTATTGACACAGGACCAGGAAGGCGGAGAACGCGTGATCGCCTACGCCAGCAGGAAACTCAACAAGGCGGAAACCAACTACTCGCCCAGCGAGAAGGAGTGCCTCGCGATAGTCTGGGGAATACGCAAGATGAGACCATACTTGGAAGGATACCGATTCAAGGTAATCACGGACCATTTGTCTCTAAAGTGGTTAAACTCCATCGAAAGCCCTTCAGGCCGCATAGCACGATGGACCTTGGAGCTTCAACAACACACTTTCGACATCGAGTACAGGAAAGGGAAGCTGAACCTGGTAGCGGACGCACTACCACGGCAGCCACTGGAGACCACAATGCAAGTGGTGGCACAAGCGCGTCGGCGAAGTACGCACTAACCCCGAGAAATTTTCTGACTACATGATACAAGATGGGCAACTGTACCGCCATATTCCCTGCTGGTCACACGATGAGGACACGGTCCCTTGGAAATTTTGTGTACCAACACCACTGCGACAACGAGTGTTAGAAGAAAACCACAACATCCCAAGCGCTGGACACATGGGCATCCGCCGGACGGTAGCACGGATTGCCAACCGGTATTACTGGCCCGGCATGTTTCGGGACATCAGTCGATATGTACGGCAGTGCGAGTCTTGCCAGAAATACAAGGAGGCACAGCAAAAACCAGCAGGAAAGATGATCACACAGGTGGACCAAGAACCATTCGCCACGGTATGCGTCGATTTCGTCGGACCACTCCCACGATCCATACACGGGAACACGATGTTATTAGTATTTTTCGACCGCTTCAGCAAATGGTTGGAATTGGCCTCCATGAGGCGTGCGACAGCAGAGGGCCTTCGCCGTGCGTTCAGAGAACGCATCCTAGCAAGATTTGGTGCTCCCAAGATACTGATATTGGACAACGGCGTTCAGTTCACCAGCACAATGTGGCAGCGTTACCTCAAGGAAATGGGGACACGACAACAATTCACGGCGCCCTACACACCGCAAGAAAACCCGACGGAACGGGCGAACAGAACGGTAAAGAGGATCATAGCGCAACTCACCAAATCACAACACAACAAATGGGACGACTTTCTCCCAGAGATCGAGCTGGCAATCAACACCAGTGTAACCGCGTCCACAGGGACAGTCTAGCCTTCCTCGTACAAGGACGGGAACCGCGATTACCAGGGGCATTGTTTGACGAGGTCAACCTGGGGACGGGCACAGCCACCACTACGGCAGAAGAAAAATCCGACAGAATGCAAGAGGCATTCAGAATAGTGAGGCAGAACATGGAACGAGCAGCGGCAGACCAAGCACGGCATTACAATCTACGGCGGAGAAAATGGACCCCCGTAGTCGGCGAACTAGTGCTCGCAAAGGAACACCATCTCTCCAAGGCCGGGGAAAATTTCGCGGCAAAGTTGGCCCTCAAATATGGCGGACCCTACCAAATCCTAGGATATGTATCCCCAGTGATACTCAAAATACGAAAACCCAACGGAGGAAAGGAAAAAACTGTCAACATCGCGGAACTAAAAGCATATCATACAGCAGAGATCATCGCGTGAAACCAAACAAATTCAGGGAGATTAATTTTTTATATTATTAATTAATATCAAGGACAATCAAGCGCCGATCATTCCAACGCAAACCACCGAGGTGACAACATCGTTTTCTTTTGCTACGAATTTTTTTTCACAAACCAATAATCTACCATGCAGAGCTATAACGCTAGACTAACCAACAGCGTCAAGCGTATGCGCCAGCGCTACGAGGAGGAGGAAGCAAAACGCCCGAGGGCCTTATTGCTGGAAGGAGTTACAGGCGCCGACGTCAGCCACACGCGTGCAACTATACGCGCAAACAGGTACGCTGACGTCGAACACATCATTACACCATTAAACACTACTGGCGCCGACGTCAGCCACACGCGTGCAAATATACGCGCAAACAGGTTCGCTGACGTCGAACACATCATTACACCATTAAACACTACAGGCGGCGACGTCTACAACACGCGTGGAACTACACGCGCAAACAGGTACGCTGACGTCGCACGCATCATTAAACTACCACACATCACGGGCAAAAATGACAACACCACGAACACCGAACCAGTCACGGCCAAGGCCCACAATAAGACCGGAGCATCGCCGATAACATTCACACTCGGTAGGATAGAAGTGAAGGCAGGGCAGTTGCCGGCAGCCATCGAGTTCCCCTCCGGAAAACCCACAGTCGCCGAAAATTATCGAGCTCTCCTCGGATGAGGACACAGCCCCACCGCCGAGAGACAAGCCTAAAATAATATTCCCGGCAGGACCAGGCGGCACACCCCTCTATACGACTGACCTCGACACTCTCAGAGAATCGAACTGGTTGACTGACACCGTCATTGACGCTTGGGCAAAGGGACTGGAAGAGCACCATGAGCAACAAAATACGACTCTCAGCCCGTTCGTGATCTGGCAGCTGACGAAGAGTAACACGGAGGAAGACTACCAACGCATACGCCGATGGGTCCGGAACGTCGACCTGTTTGGCAAGAGTGCGGTCCTAGCACCCCACAACACAGCTAACCACTGGTACCTGCTCGGTCTGGCAAACGCAGTCACCCACCACGTCACCGACACGGAATGCTGGCAGGAACGATATATATGGGTAGCAGACTCAATGCACAGGGCCAGAGTCCCCCCCCCCCCCCCCCCCCCGCAACCCAGGTTTGGGCAGATTTCCTCCAGTGGGAATACATACAGCGGTACGGACACGACGGTTTTAAAGCGCAGGAACTAATACTCGAGGTGCCCCAACAACTCAACAACAAGGACTGTGGCGTCTACGTAGCCGAGAATATGGAGAGGGTTTTACGATACACAGGGAGCGGAGAAGGAATGCCCGGACTGTGTAAACAGCCGTTCACGGAGGAAATGGCGAGCAAGAAGCGCACAGAAATGCTGGCACGGTTCCTACGAGACGGCCGAAAGCCCAAGGAAACCATACAAAACACTACCACCACATACCACTCTCACGCAGCTTGTGAGGACCAAATATAACACCATTAATTTGGCCCACACAAAGCGACCCCACATCATATTCGATACAGCACTAACACAACAGCCAGTCACAAAAGGCTATAGCAACAGACCAACCAACAAGTTCAATACAGCATACATCATATTCGATACAGCACTAACACAACAGCCAGTCACAAAAGGCTATAGCAACAGACCAACCAACAAGTTCAATACAGCATACATCATATTCGATACAACATTAACACAACAGCCAGTCACAAAAGGCTATAGCAACAGACCAACCATCAAGTTCAATACAGCATTGACACAACAGCCAGTCACAAAAGGCTATAGCAGCAGACCATCCAACAAGTCTCAGCAACACAACGGGCAAGCACAACACTTTAATGCCAACACAACAAACTAACAAATCTCAGCAACGCAACGAGCGTTCGCAACATCGAACAGCAACCATTTGAGCCAGCAATACCAAACAAAGCAATAAAAGGAGCAACCCAGCAGGACAGAAGTTAGTTAGCACGGAGCTGTGGCCGTGACCAGAGCTACTTGTGAAGCGTCCCTTGAAGTTGTCGGTTCAACCACGCGGACAGGTCGTTTCACAGGAGTAAGTCGTGGCCTCAAGTGGTGAATGTGTCGGTTATACCACCAAACACCGCTTGAGACTTCGCCAGCAACGACACTACCACAGTAACGCGCACCCGCGAACAGGCAGCGTCCGCCCGCCTGCGCCGACAGTACCAGCGCTACGCCAGCATATACGTTGGCCGCAGCAACACTACGCAAACATACAACGCTAGCCGCAACAGCATCATATCTAATATATACGCTGGCCATACCATTATGCCAATCTACTGCGCTGGGAGCAACAGCACCATAGCTAATACACTACGTTGGCTTCAGTACTGCGCCGAACTACTACGCTGACCACGACAGCGCCCCGATAATATACTGAGTTGACACAGCAAAGTTACGCAAACCTACTACGGCAAATGTACCAGAGTTACCCTCGTGCCGAAGCACGGAGCTGTGGTCGTGACCAGAGCTACTTGTGGAGCGTCCCTTGAAGTTGTCGGTTCTACCATGCGGACAGGTCGCTTCACAGGAGTGAGTCGTGGCCTCAAGTGGTGAAAGTGTCGGTTATACCACCAAACACCGCTTGAGACCTCGTGAGCAACGGCACCACCACAGTGACGCGCCCCGCGAGCAGGTGACATTCGCCAGCCAAACTACCACGCTGGTCACAATCGCAAACATACTACGTTGACCATAGCATTACGCCAATCCACTACCCCGGCCACAATCGCACACACACCACGTCGCCACAGCATAACGCCAGCCACTACGCTGACCCCGACCGCACCACGCTAACATATTACGTGGACCACATCACTCCGCAAACATACGACGTTGGCCACAGCATTGCGCCAACCCACTACGCTGACCGCAAGCGCCAACATACGACGCGGGCCACAACAGCGCTACGCAAGTAAATTACGTTGGTCACCGCACCACGCTGGCCACAACAGCACTACGCACACATACTACGGTGACCACAGCAGAGTCACGCAAATACACGACGTCAACCACACTAGGGTTGCGTACATACACGCCAACGCAAGGCGTCACCGAAACACGTTTTACACGCACTCAGGCAACGACCAGCCGGGCGTCCTAACGGGACGTTCCTAACGGGACACGCACGCCGACTCAGGGCGTCACAAAACACATTTACACACACACAAGCAACGACCATCGAGGCGTCATAACGGGACACGAGTACCGTTGGCCCACCACGCAGTATAGAGCACGCATACAGTGAAACGAAAACAACAAATATTTCTTCTTTTGATTACGTAAAATTTTTCATTTTAATTATAGTGTACATACATATATAGAATTAGAGAAATAAAGTGAATTTATATGAAAACGATTTGCACGGTGTCCCAAATTTACAAATCTATTGTAAGCGAACCTTGGACACGGCGAGTATACCCCTAGCACTTATTGAAGAAGCGCCGGGACGGAAAAAGCTTCGTTACATGATGTGGATGAGTATGTCTTTTATCCTGATGAAGATGAGACAACAGCAAAAATTGAAGAGAAAAATGAAACACCGCAGATAATGGCGAACTAAAGCGAGTCAGCCGCAAGGGGCGACAGCTGGTTCCCCCAATTGAATGCCCCATAATCTCTATCTCACAAATTGGAAGAAGGTCAAACAATCTTACAAGTTCAATACAGCATACATCATATTCGATACAACATTAACACAACTGCCAGTCACAAAAGGCTATAGCAACAGACCAACCATCAAGTTCAATACAGCATTGACACAACAGCCAGTCACAAAAGGCTATAGCAGCAGACCAACCAACAAGTCTCAGCAACACAACGGGCAAGCACAACACTTTAATGCCAACACAACAAACTAACAAATCTCAGCAACGCAACGAGCGTTCCCAACATCGAACAGCAACCATGGCAACGCAACCATTTGAGCCAGCAATACCAAACAGCATTAAAAGGAGTCGTGGCCTCAAGTGATGAATGTGTCGGTTATACCACCAAACACCCCTTGAGACCTCGTGAGCAACGGCACCACCACAGTGACGCGCCCCGCGAGCAGGTGACATTCGCCAGCCAAACTACCACGCTGGTCACAATCGCAAACATACTACGTTGACCATAGCATTACGCCAATCCACTACCCCGGCCACAATCGCACACACACTACGTCGGCCACAGCATAACGCCAGCCACTACGCTGACCCCGACCGCACCACGCTAACATATTACGTGGACCACATCACTCCGCAAACATACGACGTTGGCCACAGCATTGCGCCAACCCACTACGCTGACCGCAAGCGCCAACATACGACGCGGGCCACAACAGCGCTACGCAAGTAAATTACGTTGGTCACCGCACCACGCTGGCCACAACAGCACTACGCACACATACTACGGTGACCACAGCAGAGTCACGCAAATACACGACGTCAACCACACTAGGGTTGCGTACATACACGCCAACGCAAGGCGTCACCGAAACACGTTTTACACGCACTCAGGCAACGACCAGCCGGGCGTCCTAACGGGACGTTCCTAACGGGACACGCACGCCGACTCAGGGCGTCACAAAACACATTTACACACACACAAGCAACGACCATCGAGGCGTCATAACGGGACACGAGTACCGTTGGCCCACCACGCAGTATAGAGCACGCATACAGTGAAACGAAAACAACAAATATTTCTTCTTTTGATTACGTAAAATTTTTCATTTTAATTATAGTGTACATACATATATAGAATTAGAGAAATAAAGTGAATTTATATGAAAACGATTTGCACGGTGTCCCAAATTTACAAATCTATTGTAAGCGAACCTTGGACACGGCGAGTATACCCCTAGCACTTATTGAAGAAGCGCCGGGACGGAAAAAGCTTCGTTACATGATGTGGACGAGTATGTCTTTTATCCTGATGAAGATGAGACAACAGCAAAAATTGAAGAGAAAAATGAAACACCGCAGATAATGGCGAACACAGCACAAATGTCCGAAATGTCATCAGAAATATCTACCAACATGTCATCACAATTGGAATCGCAGGAGACACGTATAACATCCACGATGGAAACACAATTGGAAGAACAGAAAACACACATGGCGTCACAAATTGCAGAACAATTAAAAGACCAAGAGGCACGCATAACATTACAGCTCGAAGCACAAGAAGAGCGTATCTCAACAAAGCTGGAGGCACAGGAAACAAAATTCTCATCGCAGCTGGAGGCTGTTAGTGAACGACAAAATAAAGTGGAGGCCGAGATGGATGCTTTGAAAGATCGGATTCAGGAGTTACAATAGAACCGTTCAATCACTTCAACGTCTACTCTGAAGGTAAAACCCCCAACGTTTGATGGTTCTGTTCCATTCCAGGTATTTAAGCTCCAATTTGAGAAGACGTCGGCAGCGAACAACTGGAATGCTGAAGATAAAGTTGCAGCTCTGTTCGTGGCATTGAAAGGGCCAGCAGCCGAAATCCTACAGACGATTCCCGAAGGAGAGCGGAACAACTATGAAGCATTGATGGCCGCTGTCGAGAGACGATATGGAAGCGAGCATAGGAAACAGATATTCCAAATTGAGTTGCAAAACCGTCACCAAAGAGCGAATGAGACTTTGCAGGAGTTTGCCTCGGATGTTGAAGGTTGGCTCATCTCGCAAATGCGGACGCACCCGTGGAATACACCGAGAGGGTAAAAATCCAGAGTTTTATAAATGGCATACGGGACGTGGAAACGAAGCGAGCTACATACGCAAACCCAAAGCTGACATTTGCTGAAACGGTATCACATGCATTGACTCAGGAAACGGCCTCACTATTAGGTAAACCAGCATACAAAGCTCATCGTGTGGAAGTGGAAAGACCAGATTGGGTAGACACAATTTTGGAAGCACTGAAGAGATCACAAAAGAAAAATGCCGGAGTTATTAAATGTTTCAAGTGCGCCAACCCAGGTCATATTGCATGACATTGCAGCAGCGGTCCCAATAGCTCCAACAATGTGGGTGGCCGTAAAAGCAGAGCTGAAGGAGATGAGCAAATCTCCAAGTCCACTCAATCGTTAAACTAAAGCGAGTCAGCCGCAAGGGGCGACAGCTGGTTCCCCCAATTGAATGCCCCATAATCTCTATCTCACAAATTGGAAGAAGGTCAAACAATCTTACAAGTTCAATACAGCATACATCATATTCGATACAACATTAACACAACTGCCAGTCACAAAAGGCTATAGCAACAGACCAACCATCAAGTTCAATACAGCATTGACACAACAGCCAGTCACAAAAGGCTATAGCAGCAGACCAACCAACAAGTCTCAGCAACACAACGGGCAAGCACAACACTTTAATGCCAACACAACAAACTAACAAATCTCAGCAACGCAACGAGCGTTCCCAACATCGAACAGCAACCATGGCAACGCAACCATTTGAGCCAGCAATACCAAACAAAGCATTAAAAGGAGCAACCCAGCAGGACAGAAGTTAGTTAGCACGGAGCTGTGGCCGTGACCAGAGCTACTTGTGAAGCGTCCCTTGAAGTTGTCGGTTCTACCATGCGGACAGGTCGTTTCACAGGAGTAAGTCGTGGCCTCAAGTGGTGAATGTGTCGGTTATACCACCAAATACCGCTTGAGACTTCGCCAGCAACGACACTACCACAGTAACGCGCACCCGCGAACAGGCAGCGTCCGCCCGCCTGCGCCGACAGTAACAGCGCCACAAACAGCGCTACGCAAGCATATACGTTGGCCGCAGCAACACTACGCAAACATACAACGCTAGCCGCAACAGAATCATAGCTAATATATACGCTGGCCATACCATTACGCCAATCTACTGCGCTGGGAGCAACAGCACCATAGCTAATACACTACGTTGGCTTCAGTACTGCGCCGATCTACTACGCTGACCACGACAGCGCCCCGATAATATACTGCGTTGACACAGCAAAGTTACGCAAACCTACTACGTCAAATGTACCAGAGTTACCCTCGTGCCGAAGCACGGAGCTGTGGTCGTGACCAGAGCTACTTGTGGAGCGTCCCTTGAAGTTGTCGGTTCTACCATGCGGACAGGTCGCTTCACAGGAGTGAGTCGTGGCCTCAAGTGATGAATGTGTCGGTTATACCACCAAACACCCCTTGAGACCTCGTGAGCAACGGCACCACCACAGTGACGCGCCCCGCGAGCAGGTGACATTCGCCAGCCAAACTACCACGCTGGTCACAATCGCAAACATACTACGTTGACCATAGCATTACGCCAATCCACTACCCCGGCCACAATCGCACACACACTACGTCGGCCACAGCATAACGCCAGCCACTACGCTGACCCCGACCGCACCACGCTAACATATTACGTGGACCACATCACTCCGCAAACATACGACGTTGGCCACAGCATTGCGCCAACCCACTACGCTGACCGCAAGCGCCAACATACGACGCGGGCCACAACAGCGCTACGCAAGTACATTACGTTGGTCACCGCACCACGCTGGCCACAACAGCACTACGCACACATACTACGGTGACCACAGCAGAGTCACGCAAATACACGACGTCAACCACACTAGGGTTGCGTACATACACGCCAACGCAAGGCGTCACCGAAACACGTTTTACACGCACTCAGGCAACGACCAGCCGGGCGTCCTAACGGGACGTTCCTAACGGGACACGCACGCCGACTCAGGGCGTCACAAAACACATTTACACACACACAAGCAACGACCATCGAGGCGTCATAACGGGACACGAGTACCGTTGGCCCACCACGCAGTATAGAGCACGCATACAGTGAAACGAAAACAACAAATATTTCTTCTTTTGATTACGTAAAATTTTTCATTTTAATTATAGTGTACATACATATATAGAATTAGAGAAATAAAGTGAATTTATATGAAAACGATTTGCACGGTGTCCCAAATTTACAAATCTATTGTAAGCGAACCTTGGACACGGCGAGTATACCCCTAGCACTTATTGAAGAAGCGCCGGGACGGAAAAAGCTTCGTTACATGATGTGGACGAGTATGTCTTTTATCCTGATGAAGATGAGACAACAGCAAAAATTGAAGAGAAAAATGAAACACCGCAGATAATGGAGAACATAGCACAAATGTCCGAAATGTCATCACAAATATCTACCAACATGCCATCACAATTGGAATCGCAGCAGACACGTATAACATCCAAGATGGAAACACAATTGGAAGTACAGAAAACACACATGGCGTCACAAATTGAAAGACCAAGAGGCACGCATAACATTACAGCTCGAAGCACAAGAAGAGCGTATCTCAACAAAGCTGGAGGCACAGGAAACAAAATTCTCATCGCAGCTGGAGGTTGTTAGTGAACGACAAAATAAAGTGGAAGCCGAGATGGATGCTTTGAAAGATCGGATTCAGGAGTTACAATTGAACCGTTCAATCACTTCAACGTCTACTCTGAAGGTAAAATCCCCAACTTTTGATGGTTCTGTTCCATTCCAGGTATTTAAGCTCCAATTTGAGAAGACGTCGGCAGCGAACAACTGGAATGCTGAAGATAAAGTTGCAGCTCTGTTCGTGGCATTGAAAGGGCCAGCAGCCGAAATCCTTCAGACGATTCCCGAAGGAGAGCGGAACAACTATGAAGCATTGATGGCCGCTGTCGAGAGACGTTATGGAAGCGAGCATAGGAAACAGATATTCCAAATTGAGTTGCAAAACCGTCACCAAAGAGCGAATGAGACTTTGCAGGAGTTTGCCTCGGATGTTGAAAGGTTGGCTCATCTCGCAAATGCGGACGCACCCGTGGAATACACCGAGAGGGTAAAAATCCAGAGTTTTATAAATGGCATACGGGACGTGGAAACGAAGCGAGCTACATACGCAAACCCAAAGCTGACATTTGCTGAAACGGTATCACATGCATTGACTCAGGAAACGGCCTCACTATTAAGTAAACCAGCATACAAAGCTCATCGTGTGGAAGTGGAAAGACCAGATTGGGTAGACACAATTTTGGAAGCACTGAAGAGATCACAAAAGAAAAATGCCGGAGTTATTAAATATTTTAAGTGCGGCAACCCAGGTCATATTGCACGACATTGCAGCAGCGGTCCCAATAGCTCCAACAATGTGGGTGGCCGTAAAAGCAGAGCTGAAAGAGATGAGCAAATCTCCAAGTCCACTCAATCGTTAAACTAAAACGAGTCAGCCGCAAGGGGCGACAGCTGGCTCCCCCAATTGAATGCCCCATAATCTCTATCTCACAAATTGGAAGAAGGTCAAACAATCTTACTGTAGGACATGTGGATGGAAAGGAACGTTTACTGACTGTAGATACGGGTGCATCTCATTCCATAATTCGAGCGGATTTAGTCAACAAGAAGATAAGACCATTACATGGAGCAAGATTGCGTACAGCCACTGGAGAAGACAGCACGGTTCTAGGAGAAGTATCATGTGAAGTCGCAATTGGGAAAGTCACGGTAGTACACAATTTTATAATGGCAGAGATTGTTGATGAAATCATAATTGGAGTGGACTTCTTAATCGACCAGGGCATCAAGATCGACATGCAAAGCAAGACGATGCGATATAAGAACATGGATGTACCATTTAATTTCGGCTACGAGAGAGGCTACAGCAGTAAACGAGTGCTGGTGGAAGAGAGTCAGCGAATACCACCAAAATCCGAAGCAGTCATCTGGGCAAAGGTTGATGGAGATTGTGGGACAAACAAATTGTGGGTTGTCAAAGCAGCAAACAAATCAGCACTGAACATACTTGTAGGAAAAACCCTGGCTATGACAAAACAAGATGGACGTAGTCCGGTAAGAGTACTCAATGAGTTCAAGTCACCACTCAAACTGACTAAAGGAGCTATTTTGGGAAGATGCCAAGAGGCTGAAGTAGTTATTAACTGTGAACAGCTCCAGGAACACGTTTCAGCTAGTAATACTGATCTTTCAAATGACATCACGGCATGGACGCAGGGGCTAGAGGAAGCATATCAGAGTAAGGCAAAACAACTGCTCCTAAAGTACGCAAACATATTTGACCAGGATGGTTCTAAACCAGGCCGCACCAACGTTGTGAAATATCAAATTGACACTGGAGATGCGAGGCCGATCCGTCAAGCTCCACGTAGTGTTCCACTGGCGAAGCGGGAAGTTGTGAGTGAAATCATACAAGAAATGAGCGATAGCGGCGTCATCGAACCATCAGCTAGTCCATGGAGCTCACCGGTAATACTTGTAAAGAAGAAGGATGGAAAAATGAGGTTTTGCGTTGACTACCGGAAGTTGAATGACGTAACGAAAAAGGATAGCTACACATTGCCAAGAATTGACGATACTCTGGACTCGCTATCTGGTACGAAATGGTTTTCCACGCTGGACTTGAAAAGCGGCTACTGGCAAGTGGAGGTGAAGGAGGAAGATAAAGAGAAAACAGCCTTCAGTGTCGGTGATGGTCTTTGACAATTTACAGTGATGCCTTTTGGACCTTGTAATGCATCAGCTACTTTTGAGAGACTCATGGACCAGGTACTGAACGGACTACATTGGAAAACATGCTTGGTGTACCTGGACGACATCGTCGTACTGGGCAAGAATTTTGATGAACATCTTAAGAACTTGGAGGAAGTTTTCCAAAGAATAGCTGGCGCTGGTCTGAAGTTAAGTCCCAAAAAGTGTGCGCTGTTTAAAAAGGAAGTAAATTATTTGGGTCACAAGGTGATGACAGAGGGCATCTGCACTGCGAACAAAAAGATTGGCCAAGACCACAGAACCTACATGAATTAAGAAGATTCTTTGGGCTGTGCACATATTACCGCCGATTTGTACCAAATTTTTCCAGCGTAGCCCATAGCCTCCATGAGCTTACAAGAAAGAACAAAGCTTTTGAATGGAAGAAGGAGCAAAAAGTGGCTTTCCAAACATTGAAGGAGCGTTTGTGCACTGCCCCAATGTTAGCATATCCGATTCCAGGAGCAACATTTATTCTAGATACAGTTGCGAGTGGATATGCTATAGGAGGCGTTTTATCACAACTGGTCGATGGACAGGAGAAGGTAGTTGCATATTACAGCCGTTCGATTGGAAAACCAGAGAGGAACTACTGTGTTACGCGGAGAGAGCTGTTGGCATTGGTAGAGTGCATTAAACATTTTGACAAATACCTCTACGGCCAGCGATCCCGTGTTAGAACAGATCACGCAGCTTTAAAATGGCTTCTGCAGTTCCGTAATCCGGAAGGACAATTGGCACGGTAGATTGAGCGACTACAAAGCTATGACTTTTCCATTGAGCATCGAAAAGGTAGTAACCATGGAAATGCCGATGCAATGTCACGAAGACTAAGTAGTTTGGAATGCAAGCACTGTTCAAAAGCCGAGGCTAAAGAAGACATTATAGATGTCCGGCTAATTACTATAACATGTACAGATGAATGGGACAAGGAACAGCTAAGAAAGTGTCAGCTAGAAGATACAGATCTGTCACGTGTTATGCAAGGGCTCGAACGAAACGAAAGACCAAACAGAGAAGAGATGTCAGCAGAGAGTCCCATTGCGAAGTATATTGGGCACAGTGGAACAGTTTAAAATTGATATCCGGCTGCCTTCATCGAGTATGGGAGAGTGAGGATGGTAAATGCAAGAAGAAACTGATAGTTGTTTCCAGAAAGAGGATTCCTGACGGGCTCAGCGAGCTGCATAATGGTCCAAGCGGAGGTCATATTGGAATCACGAAGACGCTCGAGAAGATTAAACAGAGATTCTATTGGGTTGGTTGCGGTCAGTCGGTCACTGAGTGGATTGCGAACTGCGAGGTTTGCAGCAGAGCGAAAGGGCCCAGAACCAGATGAAGCAATATAACTCGGGTGCGGCATTTGAAAGGATCGCTATGGATGTCGCCGGTCCATTTCCTACTAGCAACGGCGGAAACAAATATGTACTGGTAGTTATGGATTATTTCAGCAAATGGCCAGAGGTATACCCAATCCCAAATCAAGAAGCGGAAACAGGAGCAGAAGTGTTTGTAAACAATTGGGTTGCAAGGTATGGTGTACCAATGGAGTTACATTCTGACCAAGGCAGGAATTTCGAATCAGCTGTGTTCCAGGAAATGTGTAAATCATTGGGCATTCGAAAAACACGAACAACTGCATTGCATCCTCAATGCGATAGTATGGTAGAACGATTCAATAGAACATTGGAGGAGCACTTAAGGAAAGTAGTAGACAAGTACCATAAAGAGTGGTATACCCGCATACCATTATTCTTGATGGCTTACCGATCAGCAGTGCATGAGACAACGGCCAAACCCCTGCAAAAGTAATTTTTGGCAATGACCTTAGACTGCCAGCTGATTTGAAGTTTGAGATAGATGCTAATGCGGAGAGAAATGTCAAGAAATCCACTAGTGATTTGGAAGAAGAGCTAAGAGAAACACATGATCTGATAAGGCAACGAACAAAGATTATGAGTGACAAGAAGAAAGCCAGATACGATAAAGCAATTAATTCAGAAGGTTTTTAAGGAAGGAGATTAGCTGCTGTTATACAACCCACAACGTAAAAAAGGTTTGTCCCCGAAATTGCAGTGTAATTGGGAAGGCCCATACAAAATTGTAAAACGGATCAACGATGTAGTGTATCGCATACAAACCATCGGTAAACCACGAACCAAAATGAAAGTGGTCCATTTGGAAAGGCTGGCAACGTTTAGATCGGGAGATTTGTCTAATCGGGACGATCAGACTTAGGTGGAGGGCAGTGCAACGAATATTAGCAAAACTAAGGAGTGCTGCCATCTCTAAGCCGATGCTAAGCAGTGACGTGAATTCACATTCATGGATCAATCATTATGTATCTACATAAACGAAACAATAATTGCGTCTACACATATGTACCATGTACGTATACGAGCAGCGGAGAGTCAATGCACAAACACATGCATATATCTGAGATACTCCTATAAGTATGCAATGAGAAAAACTATAAAATTGTGCAATTGTAGTTACAGCTGAGAAGTTTGAGAGCTGCTGGACTAGTAGATTCTGGAAGCGCCTAGAAGATGCGAAGGTTGAAATCAAAGAGTATAAAAGGCGGCAATTGTAGAGGCGCTGGAATTCAGTTTGGTTTGAGCTGTCAAGCAGTTTCGATTAAGACGACATCTAGCGAGCAATAGCAGTATTATTTTGAAAGTCAGTTTCATTTAAGCTATCAGTTTGGTTATTAAGCCAGCTAGTTGCAAAGTATAAGTGTTATTGTGAAGTACTTTAATAAAGGCCATTTTCCCATTATTCAATATTGGAGTTATTTATTCAACAGTTTAGTGATACGAACTTAGCAAAAAGGCAAATAAGAGGATTTTTAAGTAAATTCGATACAATACCATATAAGCATTAAGGTCTAGCTGTAAGCATTTCATTGTACCTACATATGGCAGAAAGAGAACTTCCGTTACTATTAACATTCATTCACAAATATTAGCTACAATACCTTTTCTTCAGCTTTCAAGTTTTAGTTTTAAGCTGGAGACATTGGTGCTTTATCGGTAACCGTATCGGTAACCTTTTAACAGCTGATTCGACCAACCTTATGAGAATCAATGCAATCGATTATTGGTGCCGCTAAGGTCGTAACCGTATCGTAGCCAACCAATTGGGTTTTGGTTTACCGTCGTAACGATAAACAGCTGATTACGTTAGGGATACGGATACAGCGATACGACATACGGCACCAATGACTCCGGCTTTAGGATACATACCTGTTGAAACTGTTCTATATGAAAAATATAATGAAATAAACGTCATTAAGAAAACTTTGTAGTAGTATGTAAATACCGATTCTAGCCCAAATGGTGCAAGGAAAAATGGTGCAAGGAAAAGTATATACACACACACATATATATGCTAGGTGTCGCATCCGTTCTTTCGGTTTGTGTTCTGCCTGATCTCACCACTAGGTGTCGCATCCGTTCTTCCGGTTTGTGTTCTGGCTGATATCACCGCTAGGTGGCGTGTTCTGGCCGATCTTCCGCTAGGTGGCGCATAAGAAAAAGCTTAATGGTGTATAAGAAAAAGATTAGAGCTTTTTACCTTTACGGCCCGATTCTTAGCGTTACCGGTAAAATAGTACCCAGAACATTATGTAACCGAAAATCGTTACCAGTTGTTTTATTCGCGATTCTGGCCAAAGTGGTGACGCTGTCATCACCGAAAAACTCACCAGTGTCTGTGGTGAAATTGAAAAGTTGGTTTTCTTCGCTTTACCCATGGCGGAACGATACAAGGTGGCAGCATGGGACAGCTGAATATAAACTTTTTGTATTTAATTTGATACATCAACTTCCGACGCAGTACGATTTTGACATTTGTCCATCGAATTTACAAAAACGAAGTACATGGAATTTTTATTTGTTTGTAGGTATGTCACCATGCTGCCACCGTGTATGGTTCCGCCATGGCTTTACCGAAAATGTGTCACTCGTATATACGATGTTAACGAATAAACGGGACGATGTGTATATACATATGTGCATACATGCGTACGTTTTTATATAGCTATATTGTAATATATACTGTGAAAGTACATCGAAACAAATATGTATAGCAAGAGGCAAAACTTTTTTACTATTATGTTTACTTATTTGCGCTCACAATTCTTTATTTTTCAGTATTGCCTTTTTCTAAACAATAGCTTTTGTATGGTTACATCGATGTTACCACCTATTTTAGTGGGTAAACAATTATCCGGCTACTTTCGTGGGCAGAATACCAAAAGGGTACAAAAGTTACCACATGAAGAAAGTTGCCGCGGTGAAGAAAGTTTTTACCACATTAGAATCAGGCTGTTAGCAGAGCTTTGCCGTAAACATGACAGCATATAAATTATATATATATATATATCAACAAACCGCAAAATACATACCGACACAGACACACCCATCCAAATACATACATTTAGATAAGGGCTACTTGTCTCACAGCGTTGACACTTGTTTCAATTGAATCGCTATTAAATTATTAGAAAATTTGCTTAGACTATGGATATTTGGTTTTTTTATTAAGACCCTAGCACCTAATTTTTTCCTACCTCTTCCCCCAATACTAGTATTTTCCCAATCGTGTACTAATAATGAAGGAATTTATTGGTTTGAGAGCAAAAATGTATTCTATTCACATCAATCAAGAAGAAAGAGATTAAAAAATTAAGGGTGTTAAACAATGTGTTACTCTCAAACTTTCTGCAAATGATTTTAAAAGATTTTAAAAGATATTTATTCGAAAAGAAATTGTACTTTGAATCAATGTATATTTTTAAATCAAAATAACATGAATTGTATACACAAGAAATAAGTAAAGTAACGTTAAGTTTTTAGATGTTAAGAGATTTGTAAAAAATAATGGAATTAATACCTACGCTTGGGAAATGTTTGTACAAGAGAAAAAATCAAAACATGCTGATAATAAACCTTAACTGTTCTACATTGAAAATATATATATATATATATGTGCATGTGAGAATTTCATAAAACCGCAAATAAATATGAAGACTAAACTATTAATTTTCATAATGTTTGCGACAGTAGATGTTCAAGGCTTTAAAGCATACGATAATAGATTTATTGTAAAGGAAATAGCTGTGGTCATCAACAATGAAGAATTCCATTGTTTCCACATAAAAGCTCCATTTGAATTTTAGGATCTGAGTAAGGAAAATTGGTTAATGTTACACCACCATAATTTGTTATGGTCCTATGGAAGCGATAGTTTTAAATCTGTAAAAAACTATTTGATGTCAGCATTGAAGAACATAAAAGTTTATGTTAAGGGGCGACAAAAAAGTGTATGGATAACAGAGTTCCTCCAAAAGCCGGTATTGAACATTGAAGAGGAGAGTACAGGATGTGATGGAATGAATCTCTCTAGATTATATAGTTTACATCCAGATGTTGTGCGTTGTCAATATCATTTTCATACTGATTGTAATGTGAAAATCAACCAACGACAAATTCGTTGTGCTTTAAAATCAGCATATATTTTGTTCAAATACATATCGGGTAGAATTTTAATTTATAATGAAATAAAATAGAATTAGAAATCTTAACTTTAGTGTTTTTATTTTAGAGAGTGAGAATTAGAAAAAGAAGAAGAAAAGTAAGTATATAAATACATTGTTTTCTAATATCAACCTCATTTTAAATTGACGTAAACAAAGGGATATACCACAATGAATTTTAAATTTTATATCTCATTATTATTATTATTATTTGTTTTCAAAACTACCTACGGAGCACCATTTTGGGAAAATCTAGATAGTAATGCGCTTGCGATAAACCAAAACTCGAAAAGTATTCAATTTAATTTAATGATATTTTATCAATCAATATTTCATTATTATTACTAAAACAAAGTGAGCCTCTTTTAAGAAGAAATTGAAGTGTTGTCAACGATACCATTATTTTGACCATCCACAACAATCGCACCATCGTCTAAAGATGATTTTTCAACGGAAGGGAAGCCTATGAGAAATTTTACTATAGATGAAGCTATAGAGGCATTTCGTAGAGAGCTCATTGAAAAGGAATCTTATATTGGAGGAATCATTGAGGCAAAACAAGCATTTTATCGACATTCTAAATTGGAATATGATAATTTTGATCTACCAATTCGTTGTACTTATGATAGTAGATACGTGGAAAAAATGTTGAGCATCAAGTGCTCTGAATATCGTGAAATTGAAATTGAACGAATTCTTAGTAATGGTGATATTGAAAGATTCTAGCCCAGGATACTTCATTTAAAAGACCACATAAAGAAATAATTGATGTGAAAAACTATAGAGAAACATATAATATGATCATTGTATAATGTGACTCACACAGGTATAGATAAAAACTATAGACAAACATATAATATGATCATTGTATAATGTGACTCACACAGGTATAGATAAAAATAAAAAATAAAAACCGATATGAAATTAGCTAATTTAATAAAATTTTTACTTATTTGCCTGTTTCACTTAAGTTATGGAACAAGTTATCCCTATAATCAATTTATGTATCAAAAACAAAATATAAATAGCTTTAGTAATTTTTAAAATAGTAAACAGACTAGTTTTGAATAATTTATTCTAAACACTCCATTACGTTTAAAAATAAATGTAACAATTCAATTGTTAGATCAGAGTTTTCCTGAGCTCAACCCATCATTATTAAAAACAACAGCAACAACAACAACAACGCAGAGCCCCGGGGGGTCTTTTAGACCAAATATCCGCGATCAAAGGAGTGAGCCACATGGTGTGAAAAAAAGCGAATACACCATTCTAGAGGCTATTGACAATTTTAAAGAATTACTAGTTGAAAAGGAAAAGAGAATAGGAGGCATTCTTGAAAGCCCAGAGGTTTTTTATAGACATTTCAATTTAGTTTACGATAATTGTGATAATTGTGGCGGCCGCCGTGGTGTGATGGTAGCGTGCTCCGCCTACCACACCCGATGCCCTGGGTTCAAACCCCGGGCAAAGCAAAATCAAAAATTTTAGAAATAAGGTTTTTCAATTAGAAGAAAAATTTTCTAAGCGGGGTCGCCCCTCGGCAGTGTTTGGCAAGCACTCCGGGTGTATTTCTGCCATGAAAAGCTCTCAGTGAAAACTCATCTGCCTTGCAGATGCCGTTCGGAGTCGGCATAAAATCATGTAGGTCCCGTCCGGCCAATTTATAGGGAAAATCGAGAGGAGCACGACGCAAATTGGAAGAGAAGCTCGGCCTTAGATCTCTTCGGAGATTATCGCGCCTTACATTTGTATATATTTTTTTTTTAATTGTGAAATACGAATTAAATGCTCTTATTACAGCAATTATATACAGCGTACTTTAAATATCTATTGCTTTGAATTTCCGGAAGACAATACGGAGACATTACATAAACGAGAAGCATTATATGGGCACACTTCGTACGATATAAATCCAACAATAATTCATGTTGATCGTTAGTATCAAACATTGCATACGAAGGTTCAGAAATCACAAACATTTCATCGTCGTCGTCGTCGTCAGCAGCAGTAGACATATTTAATTTTCTGAAACAATTAAAACATATTTTACCTGAAGACCAGAGGAAAATACTTTTCGAAATGCATTCAAAAATTAAGTATAGAGATAAATTAAGTAAAATAAAAAATCATTTCGGTGAACACTATGAAAACTGTGTTTAGTCGAATTCTAATAGCACAGATGGTCCAGACACTTGCAATTGCTCACACCTACAGCGTTTGGATGAGGAAGCCTACGAAATTATCAACACTTACACAAAATATTTATAAAGTAGCTCTAAGCAATATGGATGATAAGCGAATTGTACGAGAAAATCATATTGATACTTATGCTTATGGTCATTTCGAATCTTATAGTAGTACTTTACTGTAATACATTTAAGAAAACAATAATAAACAATTCATATTTTATATAATTTATTTTTATTAAATAAAAATTTTGAACATAATTGATCACATATTACTGTGTTGTATTTTTCTTTCTGCTCATAATTGTAATGTATTGGTGACTTCAGATAATTAATCAGTTCAATCGGCGGCTGTAAATTTCCAAAACTATCAAAATATTCTTTTTAGTTTTTCTTAATACTTTCATGGTCTTAGCAAGATTTGCTAATACAGTCATATGATTATTTGACATGATTTTAAACGACCGATCGAAAAAATCTGTTATCTATCAGCTGTTTATCTGATAAGAATCTTCTTAATCTGTTACCTATCAGTTGTGTATCTGATAAGAATCTGGTCTGATATCAATTTTACTTATTTTGAACTGTTATATATTAAACTTGTCTCGGGTTTTGCTAACAAGGTCACTGTAACCTTTAATAATGTTACCGGTAATTTCCTTGTACATATTTGTTGTGAAGATCTCTTCTAATTATGAATCGGTTTTTTTTTTGCAGATGGTAGGTTTTTGTGTATATTAATCCACAAGTTGATTAAGTATATGCACACCGACACACATATATACAGCAAAAGAATTTCGTTGCCTACACTTAGGCGCATCCGTTCTTTCGGTTTGTGTTCTGGCCGATCTATATCATTTAGGTGCATACGTATGACACCGCAAAACAACAAAACAATTTCGTTGTCTACATTTAGGCGCATCCGTTCAACGAAATTGTTTTGTTTTGCGGTGTCACACGTATGCACCTAAAAGATATAGATCGGCCAGAACACAAACCGAAAGAACGGATGCGCCTAAGTGTAGGCAACGAAATTCTTTTGCTGTATATATGCTGTATATTGTGGATTAATATACACATAAAAACCTACCATCTGCAAAAACAAGATCGATTCATAATTAGAAGAGATCTTCACAACAAATATGTACAAGGAAATTACCGGTAACATTATTAAAAGGTTACAGTGACCTTGTTAGCAAACCCCGAGACAAGTTTAATATATAACAGTTCAAAATAAGTAAAATTGATATCAGACCAGATTCTTATAAGATACACAACTGATAGGTAACAGATTTAGCAGATTCTTATCAGATACACAGCTGATAGATAACATATTTTTTCGATTGGTCGTTTAAAATCATGTCAAATAATCATATGACTGTATTAGAAAATCTTGCTAAGACCATGAAAGTATTAAGAAAAACTAAAAAGAATATTTTAATAGTTTTGGAAATTTACAGCCGCCGATTGAACTGATTAATTATCTGAAGTCACCAATACATTACAATTATGAGCAGAAAGAAAAATACAACACAGTAATATGTGATCAATTATGTTCAAAATTTTTATTTAATAAAAATAAATTATATAAAATATGAATTGTTTATAATTTTTTTCTTAAATGTATTACAGTAAAGTACTACTATAAGATTCGAAATGACCATAAGTATAAGTATCAATATAATTTTCTCGTACAATTCGCTTATCATCCATATTGCTTAGAGCTACTTTATAAATATTTTGTGTAAGTGTTGATAATTTCGTAGGCTTCCTCATCCAAACGCTCTAGGTGTGAGCAATTGCAAGTGTCTGGACCATCTGTGCTATTAGAATTCGACTAAACACAGTTTTCATAGTGTTCACCGAATTGATTTTTTATTTTACTTAATTTATCTCTATACTTAATTTTTGAATGAATTTCGAAAAGTATTTTCCTCTGCTCTTCAGGTAAAATATGTTTAAATTGTTTCAGAAAATTAAATATGTCTACTGCTGCTGACGACGACGACGACGATGACATGTTTGTGATTACTGAACCTTCGTATGCAATGTTTGATAATAACGATCAACATGAATTATTGTTGGATTTATATCGTACGAAGTGTGCTCATATAATGCTTCTGGCTTATGTAATGTCTCCGTATTGTCTTCCGGAAATTCAAAGCAATAGATTTTTAAAGTACGCTGTATATAATTGCTGTAATAAGAGCATTTAATTCGTATTTCACAATTACACTGGACCACGAATTCCAACTTTTTCTCTTTACCAGAAACGCCGTTATGAAATTCGTATGTAAAATCACCCCCTGATTTCGAAAATTGAGTTCATTTTTATTCTATGGTACTGTTTTTGAAATATTTCCAATTTACCGTTATTCGAAAAAACCAAAAATATGGCTCCCTTTAATTACGTATATCTCATGAACGAGTCAAGCAATTGCAAAAAGGTTTACAGAATCGGAAAGACGATAAAATTAGCTATAAATGCATTATACATTGTTTCTTGCTCAACCAGATAGTTTTCGAGATATTAGCTTATCATTTCAGATTTTTGTTTTTTTTTTATGAAAAAATATGAAAAAAATTACTCTTTGCGAGAGCAGCATTCCAAAACCACAACTTTTTTTCCAGATATTTTTTCTTTACGTAAAGCTCTGTTTAATTGGAAAAAAGATAAGCTATCATCAAAGAAAATCGATGCAAAACTACGTAAGTTATAAACGATCAAATAAAAATACCAAGTTGTTTGATGGGCCCATGTTTATTATGTTTGGGTTATTTTATATAAGAGCTATTAGGCCGGTGGTTTTTAAGCGAAAAACTAAGTTTTCCTTTATCCTCCTACGCGTTTCGGTACATTTTGTACCTTCCTCAGGGAGATATGTTTTTATTAATAACATAAAACAATTATTTGCAAAAGAAACATTTTACACAACATTTAGAATTTCACTTACATTACATTCAATTAAATTATTCAAGGTTCGAATCGAGCTCTAGGCCAGAACAATAATTTTTTTCTAATGATAATTATTGTTATTTTTTAATTTTTCTAAATTTGAAAAATTTTATTTTGTTTTTGGAATAGTAAGTAGAAAATTTTTCAGACAACCTGCCATAGCTGCGCAGATAGATCCATTTCGAAGGGTGCTAAGCCTTCATCATCAGTACGCTTTAGGCATGCTGCGCTAACCATTTAGCTATACAGCGGGGGTTTGTTTGACTGGCAAATTTGCTACTTCTATTCCTTTTTACCAACTATATTTATTCAGTGTTGCGCCATCTGGTGCAAATCACTGATAATGCTGGATTTTTGTTTATTGTCAATTACTTTGTTTGACATTCCCAAGTGCTCATGGTTTATTAACAATTGTTTTTGTTTTTATCGGCCTATTGATAAATCATTCAAGGTTCGAATCGAGCTCTAGGCCAGAACAATAATTTTTTTCTAATGATAATTATTGTTATTTTTTAATTTTTCTAAATTTGAAAAATTGTATTTTGTTTTTGGAATAGTAAGTAGAAAATTTTTCAGACAACCTGCCATAGCTGCGCAGATAGATCCATTTCGAAGGGTGATAAGCCTTCATCATCAGTACGCTTTAGGCATGCTGCGCTAACCATTTAGCTATACAACGGTGGTTTGTTTGACTGGCAAATTTGCTACTTCTATTCCTTTTTACCAACTACCTTTTTACCAACTGTATAGCTAAATGGTTAGCGCAGCATGCCTAAAGCGTACCGATGATGAAGGCTTAGCACCCTTCGAAATGGATCTATCTGCGCAGCTATGGCAGGTTGTCTGAAAAATTTTCTACTTACTATTCCAAAAACAAAATACAATTTTTCAAATTTAGAAAAATTAAAAAATAACAATAATTATCATAAAAAAAAAATTATTGTTCTGGCCTTGAGCTCGATTCGAACCTTGAATGATTTATCAATAGGCCGATAAAAACAAAAACAATTGTTAATAAACCATGAGCACTTCGGAATGTCAAACAAAGTAATTGACAATAAACAAAAATCCAGCATTATCAGTGATTTGCACCAGATGGCGCAACACTGAATAAATATATTTGGTAAAAAGGAATAGAAGTAGCAAATTTGCCAGTCAAACAAACCACCGCTGTATAGCTAAATGGTTAGCGCAGCATGCCTAAAGCGTACTGATGATGAAGGCTTAGCACCCTTCGAAATGGATCTATCTGCGCAGCTATGGCAGGTTGTCTGAAAAATGTTCTACTTACTATTCCAAAAACAAAATACAATTTTTCAAATTTAGAAAAATTAAAAAATAACAATAATTATCATTAGAAAAAAACTATTGTTCTGGCCTTGAGCTCGATTCGAACCTTGAATGATTTATCAATAGGCCGATAAAAACAAAAACAATTGTTAATAAACCATGAGCACTTGGGAATGTCAAACAAAGTAATTGACAATAAACAAAAATCCAGCATTATCAGTGATTTGCACCAGATGGCGCAACACTGAATAAATATAGTTGGTAAAAAGGAATAGAAGTAGAAAATTTGCCAGTCAAACAAACCACCTCTGTATAGCTAAATGGTTAGCGCAGCATGCCTAAAGCGTACTGATGATGAAGGCTTAGCACCCTTCGAAATGGATCTATCTGCGCAGCTATGGCAGGTTGTCTGAAAAATTTTCTACTTACTATTCCAAAAACAAAATACAATTTTTCAAATTTAGAAAAATTAAAAAATAACAATAATTATCATTAGAAAAAAATTATTGTTCTGGCCTTGAGCTCGATTCGAACCTTGAATGATTTATAAATAGGCCGATAAAAACAAAAACAATTAAATTAAAAAATTTTTTTTCAAAACTATATACATATATTCGCGCTGCATCCTTTTCGTTGCTCATCTGATCACACTGTGTGCTTTTTGATTGCTGTGAAGTTAGCACAGTTGATATTGTCTACGTCCTCTTTGAAGTTCACACAGTCTTTTATTCGTTGTTGTATTCGCAAGCCCTCTAGTGTTAGCCTTGTTATACTCAGTTGAGCAGAGCTCAGAGAGTATATTAACTTTGATTGCATAACGGTTGGTTGTACAGGTATAAAGGAATCGAGATAGATATAGACTTCCATATATCAAAATCATCAGTATCGAAAAAAAATTCGATTGAGCCATGTCCGTCCGTCCGTCTGTCCGTTAACACGATAACTTGAGTAAATTTTGAGGTATCTTGATGAAATTTGGTATGTAGGTTCCTGGGCACTCATCTCAGATCGCTATTTAAAATGAACGATATCGGACAATAACCACGCCCACTTTTTCGATATCGAAAATTTCGAAAAATCGAAAAAGTGCGATAATTCATTACCAAATACGCACTAAGCGATGAAACTTGGTAGGTGAGTTGAGCTTATGACGCAGAATAGAAAACTAGTAAAATTTTCGACAATGGGCGTGGCACCGCCCACTTTTAAATGAAGGTAATTTAGAAGTTTTGCAAGCTGTAATTTGGCAGTCGTTGAAGATATCATAATGAAATTTGGCAGGAACGTTACTCTTATTACTTTATGTCTGCTTAATAAAAATTAGCAAAATCGGAGAACGACCACGCCCACTTTTTAAGAAAATTTTTTTTTAAATTCAAATTTTAAAAGAAAAGTTAATATCTTTACAGCATATAAGTAAATTATGCCAACATTCAACTCCAGTAATGATATGGTACAACAAAATACAAAAATAAAATAAAATTTCAAAATGGGCGTGGCTCCGCCATTTTCATTTAATTTGTCTAGGATGCCTTTAATGCCATAAGTCGAACAAAAATTAACCAATCCTTGTGAAATTTGGTAGAGGCTTAGCTCCTAGGACGATAACTGCTTTCTGTGAAAAAGGGCGAAATCGGTTGAAGCCACGCCCAGTTTTTATACACAGTCGACCGTCTGTCCTTCCGCTCGACCGTTAACACGATAACTTGAGCAAAAATCGATATATCTTTACTAAACTCAGTTCACGTACTTATATGAACTCAAATTGTATTGGTGTAAAAAATGGCCGAAATCCGACTATGACCACGCCCACTTTTTCGATATCGAAAATTACAAAAAATGAAAAAAAAGCCATAATTATATACCAAATACGAAAAAAGGAATGAAACATGGTAATTGTATTGGTCTATTGACGCAAAATATAACTTTAGAAAAAAACTTGAAAAAGTTTTCCAGGGCGAAATCAAAAGCCCTTGGAATCTTGGAAGGAATACTGTACGTGGTATTACATATATAAATAAATAAGCGGTACCCGACAGATGATGTTCTGGATCACCCTGGTCCACATTTTGGTAGATATCCCGAAAACGCCTTCATATATACAACTAAGGGTCACTCCCTTTTAAAACCCTCATTAATACCTTTAATTTGATACCCATATCGTACAAACACATTCTATAGTCACCCCTGGTCCACGTTTATGGCGATATCTCGAAAAGGCGTCCACATATAGAACTAAGGCCCACTCCTTTTTAAAATACTCATTAACACCTTTCATTTGATACCCATATCGTACAAACAAATTCTAGAGTCACCCCTGGTCCACCTTCATGTCGATATCTCGAAAAGGCGTCCACCTATAGAACTCAGGCCCACGCCTTTTTAAAATACTTATTAACACCTTTCATTTGATACCCATATCGTACAAAAAAATTCTAGAGTCACCCCTGGCCCACCTTTATGGCGATATCTCGAAAAGGCATCCACCTATAGTACTAAGGCCCACTCGCTTTTAAAATACTCATTAACACCTTTCATTTGATACCCATATCGTATAAACAAATTCTAGAGTCACCCCTGGTCCATCTTTATGGCGATATCTCGAAAAGGCGTACGTCTATAGAACTTAGGCCCACGCTCTTTTAAAATACTCATTAATACCTTTCATTTGATACCCATATCGTACAAAATAAATTCTAGAGTCACCCCTGGTCCACCTTTATGGCGATATCTCGAAAAGACGTCCACCTATAGAACTTAGGCCTACTCCCTTTTAAAATTATCATTAACACATCTCATTTGATCCACCTTTATGGCGATATCCCTAAATGGCGTCCATCTATAGATCTATGGCCCAATTCCTCTTAAAATACTCTTTAATACCTTCCATTTGATACACATGTCATACAAACACATTCCAGGGTTCCTTTTCCAACATGGTGATTTCCCTTACTTTGTCTCCACAGCTCTCAACTGAGTATGTAATGTTCGGTTACACCCGAACTTAGCCTTCCTTGCTTGTTTTTGTTCTTCTTTCTATGTCCAATATACGCGCATTCGAAAAATCAGCTGAGTGATTGTGTATTGATAGGTGTTGCGAAAGTGCCGTAGAGGTCTTTTTGTTTCTTGCGTCTGCTTTGTGTTCGCTTATTCGTATTCCTAATGATATTTTTGTTGTCCCTATATAAATTTTGTTGCAGTCTTCGCCAGCTTTTCCCTTGCATTTGATTTCGTATATCACATTATGTTGTTGCTCCCTCGTGTCTTTTGTTCGTGTAAAATTTTTATTTAGAGTGCAGTGTGGTCTGTGCGCAAATCTTACGTTGTTGTTTTTTATGATATTTCTCAAACTTTTGTTGTCCGTTAAGCTTGGTATGTATGTAATTCCTGTGTATGTATATTATGTTATCCCGTACATTATTGTTTTGTGTATTAATATTTGAATGTTCAGTATTGTTAATTTTTGACTTATTTTCCACTTGTTTTCATTCCTGAACTCCTGATCACTTAAAATCATAATTTTTCTTATTAGGCTTACTGCGTTCTTCTTTTGGGTCCATGGATGGTTCGAGTGGTAGTTTATCATCCTCGATGACGCTATGGACTTAGAATACCAATTCGTTCTCAATTTTTCGTTTACTCTAGTGATCTCAATATCTAGGAATGCAAGTTTGCTGTCTTTTTCTTTTTCTGTGGTGAATTGGATTTTCGTGTGTTGTGAGTTTAGGGTTTGATTTCCACGTCCTTTTTCTTAACTATGGCTAATATATCATCTACATACTTATCTATGTATTTAGTATATATGTCGTTAGATTCAAGTTCAGAGATACTGTCGTCAATAATTTTATCTAGCACTATGTCTGCTATTGTGGGAGATAGGGGGTTTCCCATTGGAATTCCATAGATTTGTTGATAAATAGTGCCATCGTATCTGAAATAATTGTTGTCCCTTAGACAAAATTCAATAATTTTCTGGAACTGGGCTTTGGTTAGAGAGGTGTGCTCCTTTAGAGTTGGCCAATGTTGCATTATGTTGTGAATTGCTAGATGAATGGGGATCTTTGTGAAGAGTGATATCACGTCAAAAGATATAAGCAATTCATCATCGGCGATTTTTGTTTTCTTCAGTTTCTCTTTTACTTGGAAAGAATTTTTTACATTATATTTTTCGGAGGTTGCCTTCTTCAAAATTTGGCCTACATATTTTGCGAGATTGTAGCAAGGTACATTAACGGACGAAGAGATCGGACGGAGAGGCATGTTGTTTTTATGGACTTTTGGAAGTCCATATTAATCTAGGCGCAGTAGCTGCATTGTATGTTAGCTGTATTTTTTGTTTCAAGTTAATGTTTTGTTGTTTATAGATTTCGTTAACTATTGCGTTGTTTTTCCTTTGTAACTTTTGTGTTGGGTCCTCTCGTATGGTTTTGTAAGTGTTCTTATCATTTAGCAGGGCTTCCATTTTAAGTTTGTAGTCCATTTTATACATTATAACGGTTTTGTTGCCTTTGTCGGCGTTGGTTACAATTATAGCGTCCTTATGTTTGCTTATGAATTTTTTCGTGTTCTCCAACCATTTTAGTATTATTTTTTCTTTCGGACCGTTCTTAATTTTGTTCCTGAAAGTGTTGATTCTCGTTGCTACCTCGCATCTGGCGGTGTCTTTTTGTCGTTCGTCGTCTATTGTCTGAATGTTCTGTTCCAAGTCAGTGATTAAGTGTATTGGTGAGAACGTTTTCCTTGTTACCGGTACAGCGAATTTTTTCCCCATCGATAATACCCAACGACAATATTGGGGTATATCGATGTTGGTTTTGTTTATCAGCGAATCGTTGTTCACTCTCAGCCCGTATTTCTCTATATTTTTGTTAATTTGTGTCTTAAGTTTTTCATTTAGATTAATTTCTGTAGCAGACAATGTGTTATTGTAATAAATATTTTGATTACTTAAAATTTCCCGATGGTCATTTTCTTCTAGCTTGTTTTTGAGTGTCATTTTAATAATATTTAATATTACAAAGGAAAAACAACAAAACATTAACTTGAAACAAAAAATACAGCTAACATGCAATGCAGCTACTGCGCCTAGATTATATGGACTTCCAAAAGTCCATATAAACAACATGCCTCTCCGTCCGATCTCTTCGTTCGTTAATGTACCTTGCTACAATTTCGCAAAATATGTAGGCCAAATTTTGAAGAAGGCAACCTCCGAAAAACATAATGTAAAAAATTCTTTCCAAGTAAAAGAGAAACTGAAGAAAACAAAAATCGCCGATGATGAATTGCTTATATCTTTTGACGTGATATCACTCTTCACAAAGATCCCCATTCATCTAGCAATTCACAACATAATGCAACATTGGCCAACTCTAAAGGAGCACACCTCTCTAACCAAATCCCAGTTCCAGAAAATTATTGAATTTTGTCTAAGGGACAACAATTATTTCAGATACGATGGCACTATTTATCAACAAATCTATGGAATGCCAATGGAAACCCCCTATCTCCCACAATAGCAGACATAGTGCTAGATAAAATTATTGACGACAGTATCTCTGAACTTGAATCTAACGACATATATATTAAATACATAGATAAGTATGTAGATGATATATTAGCCATAGTTAAGAAAAAGGACGTGGAAATCATACTCAAAACCCTAAACTCACAACACACGAAAATCCAATTCACCACAGAAAAAGAAAAAGACAACAAACTTGCATTCCTAGATATTGAGATCACTAGAGTAAACGAAAAATTGAGAACGAATTGGTATTTTAAGTCCATAGCGTCATCGAGGATGATAAACTACCACTCGAACCATCCATGGATCCAAAAGAAGAACACGGCAGTAAGCCTAATAAGAAAAATTATGATTTTAAGTGATCAGGAGTTCAGGAATGAAAACAAGTTGAAAATAAAAAATATTCTATACAATGCATATGCAATATATGTATATAGTTTTGAAAAATGTTTTTAATTAGTTGAATGTAATGTAAGTGAAATTCTAAATGTTGTGTAAAATGTTTCTTTTGCAAATAATTGTTTAATGTTATTAATAAAAACAGATCTCCCTGAGGAAGGTACAAAATGTACCGAAATGCGTAGGAGGATAAAGGAAAACTTAGTTTTTCGCTTAAAAACCACCGGCCTAATAGCTCTTATATAAAATAACCCAAAAATACCAAGGTTGCGCAACTTCAATGTATGTATACATACATATGTTAAAGGTATAAAGTGCAAATGGGATATTATCCGGATAAACGAATAAACAAAAAAACAATGATAATACTTTTTCTTAAAATAAATCAAATAGTACTTTTAATACTCGAATTGTTTTATAGTAGGTAGAGTGGTTGCATCGAAAGGAAGAGTGGTTGGGTTCGAAACCTGCTGTAGGCATGTAGTTATAAAAATGTATTTCCGTCACTTATGGGTAAGTATGCAGGTAGATTTTCAAAATTATAAGACACAGAAAATTTTTAAAGCCTACATCTAAAGCAGGTAGTATAAAAAGGAACTTTTCTGTCTAGGTAAGATTTGATTTTTTCAATTTTATTCGTGTTCCGAGTATGAATATGAGTTAATGCGCCTTGAAACTTCATAACATCTGCAAGGCTCGCCGGAGATAGTTCAGTTCATAAGTCAAATTTCAAAACCATGATTTATTAAAAAAAATAAAATGAGTAAAAGGACGCGAGAATTTGAGTGTAATAATGATCCAAATATGTTCTGTTTCATGTGTGTCATAAGGCGACGACGAGTGTTCTCAGATCATATGAAAACTTTATACTCCAACTATTTTGGCATTGAGCCTAAAAATGCTAAAAAAAACCATGGAAACCGAACACTTTGTGTACATCGTGTCGAGTAGAATTGATTCAGTCGGAATCAGGACACCAAATAAAATTTGATACACCATCGATATGGAGAGAACCTACTTGCCATTCAATAGAGTGTTATATTTGTCAAACAAAAGTACATGGCGTTGGAAGATCAAGAAGAGTAACCTATGCTAGCGTACCTACAGTGACATTACCAATACTACATTTAACGGCAGTTGCGGATCCAGTTCCATTGTCAACAGTAATATCTGAGTGCGGGGAATCAAGATGTACTGAATTTCGTATGGGAAACGAGAGAAACGTTCTGTCACAAGCACAACTTAATGGTTGGATAAGAGATTTGGAACTATCCAAGGAAAAGGCCGAGATCCACACTTCTCGTATGCAACAATTTAAATTTGTGTCATCCGATGTTAAGGTGATATATTGTAGAACTCGTCACGAACCATTTTCCAAACACTATACCAAGAAAGACAGTATATGCTACTGCAACGACATTCCTGGTTTATTCAAAGACTTTGGTCAAACATATGATTCAAAAGAGTGCCGATTGTTCATAGACAGCAATAAAATGAGTTTGAAGGCTGTATTATTGCATATTGGTAACAAAAAGCCTTCTATCCCGATCGCACATGCAGGAAACCTACGAGGAAATGCAAAAACTACTCAAATTTATCAAATATGAAGAGCATGATTGGAAAATATGTTCTGATCCCAAAGTCGTTGCAATGCTATGCGGTCTACAAAGTGGCTACACCAAGCACTGCTGCTTCCTCTGCAAGTGGGATAGCCGAGCTCGTAAGGACCACTACGTCAGAAAGGATTGGCCGGAAAGAGTCGAGTTTACCGTTGGTGTGGATAACATCAAATACCTCCCTCTTGTCAAGAAAGAGAAAATCATACTTCCACCCTTACACATCAAGCTCGGTCTCGTTAAAAACTTTGTTAAGGCTTTGGACAAAGAAGGCGCAGCATTCGACTATTTAAAAACAATTTTCCAGATATTTCTCAAGCCAAGATAAAGGAAGGTATTTTTGTTGGACCACAAATAAAAAGTTGATCAACAATAATCAATTCAAAGGACTACTCTCATCAGTTGAGGCAGCAGCGTGGGAATCCTTTTAAAAAATCGTTGCTTCTTTTCTCGGTAGACACAAAAGCCCTAACTACGAGCAGATAGTGAACGACTTAATCAATAATTATGCGAAAATGGGTAAATATTAAAGGCTTGTTAAAATTAATTTCCCAAAATTCTATAACTTGTTTACCTAACTAATATTTTCTTTCCAGGCGTAAATATGTCCTTAAAAATTCACTTTCTGCACTCACATTTGAGCTTTTTTCCGGCAAATCTTGGCGACGAAAGTGACGAACATGGCGAAAGGTTTCATCAGCAAATGAAATTAATTGAGAATCGATATCAAGGATTCTGGGACGCCGCAATGATGGGTGATTACTGCTGGTTTATCATAAGAGAAACCGATCATAAACTGAATAAGCGTCAAAGTAGAACACATAATTATTTCGACTACATAGTAAAATCAAATTAAGATACAGATTGTTAGAATATAGTATAAACATAAGCAAATTAAAAAAAAAAGTTAAAAATATGGGTAATCTCATTCATAAATTGAACTTTTAACTAAATAGAAACAGAGCATAGCTAGATATTTCACTCTTCTTTATACCATACATACGTTTTGAGATATACGTTGAAATTGTGCAACCTGGGTATTTTTATTTGATCGCTTATAACTTACTTAGTTTTGCATCGATTTTCTTCGATGATAGCTTATCTTTTTTCTAATTAAACAGAGCTTTACGTAAAGAAAAAATATCTGGAAAAAAATTTGTGGTTTTGGAATGCTGCCCTCGCAGAATAATTTTTTTCATAAAAAAAACAAAAATCTGAAATGATAAGCTAATACCTCGAAAACTATCTGGTTGAGCAAAAAACAATGTACGATGCATTTATATCAAATTTTATCGTCTTTCCGATTCTGTAAACTGCAATTGCTTGACCCGTTCGTGAAAATTACGTAATTAAAGGGAACCATCTTTTTGGTTTTTTCGAATAACGTTAAATTGCAAATATCTCAAAAACGGTACCATAGAATCAAAAATGAATTCGATTTTCGAAATCAGGGGGTGGTTTTACATACGAATTTCATAACGGAGTCTCTGGTAAATTTTGGCCGTCGACCAGTGTTATCGTAAACTAAATTGAAATGTCTATAAAAAACCTCTGGGCTTTCAAGAATGCCTCCTATTCTCTTTTCCTTTTCAACTAGTAATTCTTTAAAATTGTCAATAGCCTCTAGAATGGTGTATTCGCTGTTTTTCACACCATGTGACTCACTCCTTTGATCGCGGATAGTTGGTCTAAAAGATCCCCCAGGGCTCTGCGTTGTTGTTGTTGTTGCTGTTGTTTTTAATAATGATGGGTTGAGCTCAGGAAAACTCTGATCTAACAATTGAATTGTTACATTTATTTTTAAACGTAATGAAGTGTTTAGAATATTGTATTCAAAACTAGTCTCTTTACTATTTACAAAATTACATAAATTGATTATAGGGATAACTTGTTCCATAACTTAAGTGAAACAGGCAAATAAGTAATCTTTTCAATATCACCATTACTAAGAATTCGTTCAATTTCAATTTCACGATATTCAGAGCACTTGATGCTCAACATTTTTTCCACGTATCTACTATCATAAGTACAATAATTGGTAGATCAAAATTCTCATTTTCCAATTTAGAATGTCGATAAAATGCTTGTTTTGCCCCAATGATTCCTCCAATATCAGATTCCTTTTCAATGAGCTCTCTACGAAATGCCTCTATAGCTTCATCTATAGCAAAAGTTCTCATAGGCTTCCCTTCCGTTGAAAAATCATCTTTAAACGATGGTGTGATTGTTGTGGATGGTGAAAATAATGGTATCGTTGACAACACTCCAATTTCTTCTTCGTCATTAGTTAAAAGAGGCTCACTTTGTTTTGGTAATAATAATGAAAAATTGATTGATAAAATATCATTACTTTAATTAATAATTTGGGAAAAAATTTAAACAACGTGACATCAGGACGGACAAGGCGACAGCTGTTTCGATTATACCTTGTAAATCTCTTCAAAACCTTTTCTCCCGGGAGTGGGAGTCGAACCCGCACTCCTACGATAGTTGAAATGGTTATAAACGCATTCAGCTACGTCATGCCTTAGTTGTTGTAAAGTTTTTCCCAATTGCCTTCTTTTTGCATATTTTAATCTTTTACACATTACATACTTCGTATGCAATTATGTGTTAAAGCTATGCTTGGTACGGCAGATTACAAGGTATAATCGAAACAGCTGTCGCCTTGTCCGTCCTGATGTCACGTTGTTTAAATTTTTCCCAAATTATTAAATAAATCATAAAATTAAAAAATTGCTTCAAATAAATGTTTTCATACATTTAAAAAAAAAAGCAATACGGGCAATCCCCGATTATTAAATCATACAAACAGACAAAATTGGTTAATTCGTTGTAGTTCTATAAATAGAACAAAAACAGCAACAAAAAACCAAAGTTTCTTTGAAAACCGCCGTACCAAGCATAGCTTTAACAAATAATTGCATACGAAGTATGTAATGTGTAAAAGATTAAAATATGCAAAAAGAAGACAATTGGGAAAAACTTTACAACAACTAAGGCATGACGTAGCTGAATGCGTTTATAACCATTTCAACTATCGTAGGAGTGCGGGTTCGACTCCCACTCCCGGGAGAAAAGGCTTTGAAGAGATTTACAAGGTATAATCGAAACAGCAGTCGCCTTTCCGTCCTGATGTCACGTTGTTTAAATTTTTCCAAAATTATTAAATAAATTATAAAATAAAAAAATTGCTTCAAATAAATGTTTTCATACATTTAAAAAAAAGCAATACGGGCAATCCCCGATTATTAAATCATACAAACAGACAAAATTGGTTAATTCGTTGTAGTTCTATAAATAGAACAAAAACAGCAACAAAAAACCAAAGTTTCTTTGAAAACCGCCGTACCAGGCATAGCTTTAACACATAATTGCATACGAAGTATGTAATGTGTAAAAGATTAAAATATGCAAAAAGAAGGCAATTGGGAAAAACTTTACAACAACTAAGGCATGACGTAGCTGAATGCGTTTATAACCATTTCAACTATCGTAGGAGTGCGGGTTCGACTCCCACTCCCGGAAGAAAAGGCTTTGAAGAGATTTACAAGGTATAATCGAAACAGCTGTCGCCTTGTCCGTCCTGATGTCACGTTGTTTAAATTTTTCCCAAATTATTAAATAAATTATAAAATTAAAAAAATTGCTTCAAATAAATGTTTTCATACATTTAAAAAAAAAAAAGCAATACGGGCAATCCCCGATTATTAAATCATACAAACATACAAAATTGGTTAATTCGTTGTAGTACTATAAATAGAACAAAAACAGCAACAAAAAACCAAAGTTTCTTTGAAAACCGCCGTACCAAGCATAGCTTTAACACATAATTGCATACGAAGTATGTAATGTGTAAAAGATTAAAATATGTAAAAAGAAGGCAATTGGGAAAAACTTTACAACTAAGGCATGACGTAGCTGAATGCGTTTATAACCATTTCACCTATCGTAGGAGTGCGGGTTCGGCTCCCAGTCCCGGGAGAAAAGGCTTTGAAGAGATTTACAAGGTATAATCGAAACAGCTGTCGCCTTGTCCGTCCTGATGTCACGTTGTTTAAATTTTTCCCAAATTATTAAATAAATTATAAAATTAAAAAAATTGCTTCAAATAAATGTTTTCATACATTTAAAAAAAAGCAATACGGGCAATTCAAAGTTTCTTTGAAAACCGCCGTACCAGGCATAGCTTTAACACATAATTGCATACGAAGTATGTAATGTGTAAAAGATTAAAATATGCAAAAAGAAGGCAATTGGGAAAAACTTTACAACAACTAAGGCATGACGTAGCTGAATGCGTTTATAACCATTTCAACTATCGTAGGAGTGCGGGTTCGACTCCCACTCCCGGAAGAAAAGGCTTTGAAGAGATCTACAAGGTATAATCGAAACAGCTGTCGCCTTGTCCGTCCTGATGTCACGTTGTTTAAATTTTTCCCAAATTATTAAATAAATTATAAAATTAAAAAATTGCTTCAAATAAACGTTTTCATACATTTATAAAAGCAATATGGGCAATCCCCGATTATTAAAATCATACAAACAGACAAAATTGGTTAATTCGTTGTAGTTCTATAAATAGAACAAAAACAGCAACAAAACCAAAGCTTCTTTGAAAACAGCCGTACCAAGCATAGCTTTGGCACATAGTTGCATACGAAGTATGCAATGTGTAACAGATTAAACTATGCAAAAAGAAGGCAATTGGGAAAAACTTTACAACAACTAAGGCATGACGTAGCTGAATGCGTTTATAACCATTTCAACTATTGTAGGAGTGCGAGTTCGACTCCCACTCCCGGGAGAAAAGGCTTTGAAGAGATTTACAAGGTATAATCGAAACAGCTGTCGCCTTGTCCGTCCTGATGTCACGTTGTTTAAATTTTTCCCAAATTATTAAATAAATTTTTTTTTTTTTGTGAAAATTGTATACGAATATACTAAAAAGTAACTTTTCTGAACCACTGCAAGGTTATGGCCATAACCTTCTAAAACTCGAGATCTTCATTCAATAAATACCCCTCGACTCGAAGATTAAACATAACTTATAAAAAGTGTGATTTTACCAAAATTTACGAAGGAATTTTTAATATGAAAAACGTTTACATAATTTTAAAACAAGCTGTATTCCGCTGTATATTGACCTATTTCTATCAACAGGATTTGACTAGCTTGTTGAAAAATTAATTTAGAGGCCAAAATATTCTTCAGTCCGAATGTAAAAATAAAATCCTCACAAATGCCCAAAGAGACGATCTTATTCACATAATATTGGAAGAGGTTATTGGAAATGATATAAGTCTCAGAGTGAAGGACTTTCCCTTTATAGTAGAAGAAATATGTTCCATCTTTCCCAATGAAGTTAATGTGCAGGTAAAATATCCAATATACATTAGGGTGTTTCAAAATTTTCTCAAAAATTTCGTGGTATGCGAAAGTGCGCCCTGAAAACCTATCGATCATTCCATTATGAACTCAACATATAAAAATTTTTTTCTCAGATTTTTTAAATTTTTGGATACGTTTTAGGTTATGGGAATTAAAGTCAAAAATTCGATTTGCCATATCTTTTATTTGAATCGTTTTTTTGAAAAAAAAAAAATTACACATTGATTAAGAATGCCATTACCTGCAACATATTCATAAATTAGATAAATTGGAGATACATTGGGGCATAGTCATAGTCAAGATAAAAAGTTAGTTGTAGCCTTTTTGGCAGATATCTTATAGGAAATTATGGCAAAAAGCTGCAACTTCAGCACCTACTTTATCTTGACTATGACTATGCCCCATTTTTTTTTTAGGTGCTGAGTTAGTTATTGAATGGCCGATAAAAAGAATCTCCTGAAAAGATGAAACAATTTAATCACTCTAATGTACACAAAATGTGTTTTATAAAAATATGCGATTTGTTCAAGTTATGAAGTTATTTCGTTAAACATTAGGGGACTTCACCACTGGCTCGTTAATTCGGTAGTATTTTTATGGGTACTTTGGTTTTATAAAAAAATCGAATAGTAAATAAACTAACGAATTAATAAACCAGGTGTATACCGCCATTATTTCTTTCTAGCCTATTTTATCTCTTAAAGTGAATAAAAATTAAAGTCAGATATGTGATTTCATAACTGAGCTTAAGTAGTGTTTTCTTCTAATTAATATTATGTCTTACAGGATTATTATTTCATTCCAAGGCAAGGAAAAAACAATCCATCTGGTAAATTGAATTCAAAATACAAAAACCTAAAATCGAAACGACGTAAAATTGAAAGTTCATCAGAGTTGTCTGAGAGCCCTGATGAAAATTGTTGTTCCCAACCGATTGCCCAAACTCCAGAAGTTGATGAATCAGTCTCCGAAGCTTGCAAAACTTCTTTAAACAGAGACGGTGCGGATTGGGTCCAAGTATGCGAAAAATGGAAGAAAACATTTAAGATAAGGCAGCGGGATTTACATAATATGAGTCCATCTGCTTTCTTTCAGGCTTGGTCTAAATTTGCACATGCACAGGCTGCTGATTTGGTAAGATGATTCTTTTTTTCTAAATGTTTGTTTAAATATAAGTCTGCAAACCATTTACATACTTAACTGATTTTCCATTTAAAAACTTACAGATTGAAATCGACTTTCAGTTTATATATCCAGAAAAAACACATTTATTGCTTTCTAAATGGGAGACATTTAAAACAAAAATTTTTAGTTTCTACGAGAAAAATACATCGAACGAATATTGCAGGCAACTTTTATCTACGGCGAAATGATCAGATAATAAAGGTGTGTTTAGTGAATAAAATACTCATTCAATATAAAAATTAAATATATATATTTCCTTTTTATAGATATCCAGGTATCCAGGACTATTTGTTTACGATTCTTCTTAATTCAGTATTACCTTCCAGCTCCAGATTCAAAAGCGGTAAAAAGACGAAAAAAAGTAACTATTGTCAATTCCCAAGAAAGTTTAGTTTTGCGTCTCACAACTTTAAACGACTACCAACGACAAGTCAATGCAGTAACAAACAAATATTATTCTGCAGGTTTAACTATACAACCCTTTTTGATCGTGAAAGGGCTGTCAGATACCAATATAAGCGATTTTTTGTGTATTTTAATAATAACTTCATTGAGAGCCTTGACTCTTGTTTTAAAATTTTTCATGTAATGAATCTAAAATATCCACAAGCTTGCCAGGAGCCCTGGCTCTTTTTTCAAAAATATTTTTTCGAAATTCACACAAAGTATGATTTCAAATCTCCAAATATTACATCGCTATTAAACTTTTGAAGAATGATTAAAAAAATACCAAAGAAAAAATGTATATTTGCTTTCAATGTTTTAGCACTATTAAAATTTTTTAAGAAATGATTGCAAAACTGTTAAAATTTGATTTAAGAATGATTAAAAAATAACAAAAGGGTCTTTATTTGCTTGTATGTGATTAAAACAAAAACAAAAAATTTATATTTGCTTTCTATGTTTTAAAACTTTTGCGGAACCTGCAATTTTGATTAACCATTTTAAAAAATGTCACTTGTTAACAAGAAAATTGTTAAAACTACAATGTATTCAGAACAACTGTAATCAAATTTTTACAAATTTTTCTTATTTTCGCAAACATTTAGAAAACAAACATAAATTACATTGTAAGTCAAACAAAGTAAATATATCTTCGCCATCAGTAAATCTAAATCATTCAAATATTTTGGTAGATCAGCCGCAAATTGTTGAACAGGCAGGAACTATTTTAAATGCGAAATTTAATGAAAAACCGTCAGTATTTCAAAATGTAAACGATTTGAAAAAAAGGCTTTGCAACTTTCTTTAAGTTTGTACGATCAAAATTGCCACGGAAGCAAGTAATTAATATACAAAGTAAAATATCCTCACTTTTCAGTTCTATCGCATTAGGAATAGAAGCACAATTAAATGTAAATGAAATCTCTACTGAGCTTAAATTACTTTTACAATTTTGTTAGGATCCTTTTGAAGAAATACGAAGTGAGTAGAGGCTTTTCAATATATTAAAACAATTTAATCTTTTTGAACATCCTAAGTTGTTTTCAATTGATAAAAAAATATCTACAATAATCTCACAAGGTAACCACACTTTAGATACCAAATCCTATGATATATGTATTCTCCCGTTAGATTTCATTTTTAAATAAATATTTCAAATTCCAACAATTTTAGATAAAACAATAAAAAATACCCAAGAGAGTTTACTACAAAGCACTATATGCAATTATATAAATGCAAGTATTTTCAAACATAAAATTCAAAAATTTCGTAATGCCATAGTTATTCCATTTGTCATATACTTCGACGATTTTCAAGTCAATAACCCACTTGGAAGTCACACACTGTCAATTTGTGGCTGCTTTATAAATTTGCCTTCAATGCCGCAATATCTCTTATCCCAGCTTCAATACATTTTTCCAGCTGCATTTATTTCAAGTTCACATTTAAAAATGTATGGGAATGAACGCTCCTTTCATCATTTGGTGGAAGAGCTAAAGCGCTTAGAAGATGGAATATTAGCATAGGAAACGAAATAACAAAAGTTCATTTTGTTTTGGGATTAGTGGTAGGTGACAACTTGGCTGTAAACAGTATAATGGGGTTCGTACAATCTTTCAATTCAAAAAGATATTGTCGTGCCTGTTCAAGAACTAGAGAACAAATGCAAAATGATGTTGGTGAAGTTACTGAGTTTTTACGAAATGAAAATAGTTATGAAAATGATTTATTGGAAAATAATTTTCAAGAAACGGGATTGAAAAATGTTTGTGTATTTAATAAATTGGACAATTTTAATGTAATGGATAATTTTTGCTTCGATATCTTGCATTATTTGTACGAAGGAGTATGTGTCTACGATATTTGTAACGTACTGCTTGCTTTAATTAATTCAAATATTCTTTCCTTGAATGATATTAATGGCAGAAAGAATCTTTTTCAATTTGGAGAAACAGAGGTTGGAAATTGTTCAATACCTTTGGATTTGTCTAGATTGAAAGCATTCAACCTAAAAATTACAGCCAGTGAAGTAATCTGTTTTGTACATTTTTTGCCGTTGATGATTGGAGATTTAATACCTCTAAACAATGAATATTGGCAAGTACTTTTAATTTTATTAGATATTATTGATTTAATTTTAAAACCGAGTTATGTAAGTGTTGACTTGACGAATTTACAAATATTAGTTGAAAAGCATCATACCATGTATCTAAGACTTTTTGGTTCTCTAAAGCCCAAACATCACTTCCTTGTTCATTATCCAACAGCAATCAAAAAATGTGGCCCATTAAAGTACTTATGTGCAATGAGGTTTGAAGCCAAACACAAAGAAGCCAAAATTTACTGCCATAACACAAACTCAAGAGTGAATAAGCCTTATACTTTAGCAATTAAGGCAGGGTTAAAGTTTTTTAATTGACCATGATCAATTCATTGAACCAATTTTAACTTATTCTACCACGATATTGTCAAATTTTATCAAAGATGATTTTTCTTATGAAATAAACGAATTAGTGAATATTGATTTAAAAAAATGTAATGTTTGTAATGACCTAGTTTTTAAGGGAACACGATATAAATCGAACTACTATTTATCTATAAATCGCATAAGCTTTGAATTGTACAAGATTAAATGTTTAGTTATACCTGAAGAAAATGCTTTTATACTATGTCAAAAATTAGAAGTGAAAACATTTGAAAGCCATATAAGGTCCTAGGTTTTTTAATTGATAAAATTTATTTAAAACCAATTGAAGAGTTCACAAGTCCACCTTTACATATATATCCTACAAATAATGTAAAGTCATATGTTAGAATGAAATATATATAAAAGTATATGTGTAAATAGATACAAATCTGTGTGTAAAAAAATAGCTGCAAAAACTATTATAATTTTCATAAAAGCTTCTTTTAGTATTAACGAAAATATATAAGAATAAAATAAATATGATAATAATTTTGGCTCCTATTTTTGTGCATAATCGTTTATACATATATTGTATTTTATGTGTACGTGCACAAGATTAATGTAAATTCTAAGTTTGTTGTGAATAAAAGAATTTAAAAAACTAAACATCGTTTTCATTTTTCCTACAAGGTATTTTGTCTTCAGTTGAAGAATTAAATATTCTTATTTTAAGAATATAAAAATCTTCTTTTAGGAATTCAAGGATTTGATCCAGGAATAAATATTCTGCTTTTAATTCCGAATTATTCTTAAAATAAGAACAAGTTTTCTTGGATCAACTTCGCTCAATCTTGTTTCAAGACCATTTGGCATTCAATTCAAGAACGAATTATTCCTGTTTTAAGAATATAAAATTCTCTTTTCAGGAACTCAAGGACTTTATTTAAGAATAAATATTCTTCTTTTATTCAAAATTCTTCTTAAAATAAGAACAAATTTTCTTGCTTCAAGTTCGATAAATTTGGATTCAAGACCATTTCGTGTTCAATATAAGAACGAAATATTCCTGTTTTAAGAACATAGTATTCTTAATTCTAGAATTGAAGGATTTAATTTAAGAACAAATAAGATTCAAATTGAGATTCCAACGAGTTTGATTTCAGAATTTTTAGTTTTGTTTTAAGAAGTATTTGTTCTTGAAAACCGCGAAACATTCTCAAATATGGACAAAAACGGGTTTAAAAGAAGAATTTTCGGTCATAAAAAAATTCTTGAAATAAGAATTTAGTACTTCGGATGAGAATTATCGGGATTACCCTATTTTTGTGACCAAAATTCTTGATCTGTGCTTGATTCAAGTACGAAAATTCTTGTTTTTTTTGAGTGTAGGTTTTCCAAAAATGGTGCTCCGTAGGTAGTTTTGAAAACAAATAATAATAATAATAATGAGATATAAAATTTAAAATTCATTGTGGTATATCCCTTTGTTTACGTCAATTTAAAATGAGGTTGATATTAGAAAACAATGTATTTATATACTTACTTTTCTTCTTCTTCTAATTCTCACCCTTTTGAAGTAAAAAAACTAAAGTTAAGATTTCTAATTCTCTTTTATTTCATTATAAATTAAAATTACTACCCGATATGTATTTGAACAAAATATATGCTTATTTTAAAGCACAACGAATTTGTCGTTGCTTGATTTTCACATTACAATCAGTATGAAAATGATATTGACAACGCACAACATCTGGGTGTAAACTATATAATCTAGAGAGATTCATTCCATCACATCCTGTACTCTCTTCTTCAATGTTCAATACCGGCTTTTGGAGGAACTCTGTTATCCATACGCTTTTTTGTCGCCCCTTAACATAAACTTTTATGTTCTTCAATGCTGACATCAAATAGTTTTTTACAGATTTAAAACTATCACTTCCATAGGACCATAATAAATTATGGTGGTGTAACATTAACCAATTAGCTTGTCGTTGATTTTCCTTACTCAGATCCGAAAATTCAAATGAAGCTTTTATGTGAAAACAATGGAATTCTTCATTGTTGAGGACCACAGCTATTTTCTTTACAATAAATCTATTATCGTATGCTTTAAAGCCTTGAACATCTACTGTCGCAAACATTATGAAAATTAATAGTTTATATGAATTAATCGGGGATTGCCCGTATTGCTTTAAATGTATGAACATTTATTTCAAGCAATTTTTTTCCAAAATTATTGAATAAATTATAAAATAAAAAAAATTGTTTGAAATAAATGTTCATACATTTAAAGCAATACGGGCGATCCCCGATTAATTCATATAGAGACAACATTTGGTTAATTCGTTGTAGTTCTATAAATAGAACAAAAAAAACAAAAAAAACAGGAAAATACCAAGTTTCTATGAAACTGCCTTACAAAAATGCATAACTTCAACACATAACTACATACGAAGTATAGGATGTGTGGAAGATAATATATGCGAAAGAAGGCAATTGGGAAAAACTTTACAACAACTAAGGCATGACGTAGCTGAATGCGTTTGTAACCATTTCAACTATCGTAGGAGTGCGGGTTCGACTCCCACTCCCGGGAGAAAAGGCTTTGAAGAGATTTACAAGGTATAATCGAAACTGCTGTCGCCTTGTCCGTCCTATTGTCACGTTGTTTAAATTTTTCCCAAATTATTAAATAAATTATAAAATTAAAAAAATTGCTTTAAATAAATGTTCATACATTTAAAGCAATACGGGCAATCTCCGATAAATTCATATAAAGAGACAATATTTGCTTAATTCGTTGTAGTTCTATAAATAGAACAAAAAAACAGCAAAATACCAAGTTTCTATGAAACCGCCTTACAAACATGCATAACTTCAACACATAACTACATACGAAGCATGGGATGTGTGGAAGATAATATATGCGAAAGAAGGCAATTGGGAAAAACTTTACAACAACTAAGGCATGAGGTAGCTGAATGCGTTTGTAATCATTTCAACTATAGTAGGAGTGCGGGTTCGACTCCCACTCCCGGGTGAAAAGGCTTTGAAGAGATTTACAAGGTATAATCGAAACAGTTGTCGCCTTGTCCGTCCTGATGTTACGTTGTTTAAATTTTTCCCAAATTATTAAATAAATTATAAAATTAAAAAAAATTGATTGAAATAAATGTTCATACATTTAAAGCAATACGGGCAATCCCCGATTAATTCATATAAAGAGACAACATTTGGTTAATTCGTTGTAGTTCTATAAATAGAACAAAAAAAAAACAGCAAAATACCAAGTTTCTATGAAACCGCCTTACAAACATGCATAACTTCAACACATAACTACCTACGAAGTATGGGATGTGTGGAAGATAGTACATGCGAAAGAAGGCAATTGGGAAAAACTTTACAACAACTAAGGCATGACGTAGCTGAATGCGTTTGTAACCATTTCAACTATCGTAGGAGTGCGGGTTCGACTCCCACTCCCGGGAGAAAAGGCTTTGAAGAGATTTACAAGGTATAATCGAAACAGCTGTCGCCTTGTCCGTCCTAATGTCACTTTGTTTAAATTTTTCCCAAATTATTAAATAAATTATAAAATTAAAAAAATTGCTTGAAATAAATGTTCATACATTTAAAGCAATGCGGGCAATCCCCGATTAATTCATATAAAGAGACAACATTTGGTTAATTCGTTGTAGTTCTATAAATAGAACAAAAAAACAGCAAAATACCAAGTTTCTATGAAACCGCCTTACAAACATGCATAACTTCAACACATAACTACATACGAAGTATGGGATGTGTGGAAGATAGTACATGCGAAAGAAGGCAATTGGGAAAAACTTTACAACAACTAAGGCATGGCGTAGCTGAATGCGTTTGTAACCATTTCAACTATCGTAGGAGTGCGGGTTCGACTCCCACTCCCGGGAGAAACGGCTTTGAAGAGATTTGCAAGGTATAATCGAAACAGCTGTCGCCTTGTCCGTCCGGATGTCACGTTGTTTAAATTTTTCCCAAATTATTAAATAAATTATAAAATTAAAAAAAATTGCTTGAAATAAATGTTCATACATTTAAAGCAATACGGGCAATCCCCGATTAATCTTATATATAAATAGACAAGATGAAAAAATGTGGAACCGTTTTCTGCTAAACTATAATTCTAAGGTATACCAATTATATGTGTGTTGATAGGAAATTTTCAGTTGCACTGTTATCCATAAATAAAAAAAAAAATTGGAAAATCATTTTAATATAAAAAATTTATCATAAAAGTCACACCACTACACATGCACTTCTTCATACTATAGACACGCTGTGTGTTTGTACTTGCTTTTTGTGTACTATGCTGAATCGAGAGCATGGCCGAGGAGTTGCTTTGTACACAATAAAAATTTAACAAAAATACATAGCTGATCATGTATCAAGTCTATTTCTTTTCTTTCCTTTGCTTTCCATTCTATTCGTTTATTTTCCTTTCCATTGTTTTCTTTTCTTTGCTTTCTTTTCCTTTCCTTTCATATCCTTTCCTTTCATTTCCTTTCCTTTCGTTTCCTTTCATTTACTTTCCGTTCCTTTCCTTTGCTTTCCTTTCCTTTGCTTTTCTTTCCTTACCTTTTCTTTGCTTTATTTTCCTTTCCTTTCTTTTAATTTTCTTTTTATTTCCTTTCTTTTACTTTCATTTCTCTTACATTCATATTCCTTCCTTTCCTTTCCTTTCCTTCTTTTCTTTTCCTTTCCTTTCCTTTCCATTCCTTCTTTTCTTTTCCTTTCCATTCCTTTCTTTTCCTTTCCTTTCCTTACCTTTCCTTTTCCTACCTTTTGTTTACGAGAAGCAGATTGATTAAATCATACCCTTCCTGCCAGAGCAATATAAAATGTCCCTATTTTGAGGTTACTTATTCATTATATTACCCATCGAATGTTCCTATTATTATTCTAAAATGACAAATTATATTTCTTTTATTTTCATTTCCCTTCCATTGATTTTCCTTCCTTTCCTTTCCTTTCCTGTCCTTTCCTTTCCTGTGGTTGAATTTCAACCACTGGGCGAACTCTAGTCATATAAAGAGACAACATTTGGTTAGTTCGTTGTAGTTCTATAAATAGAACAAAAAAAAAACAGCAAAATACCAAGTTTCCATGAAACCGCTTTACAAACATGCATAACTTCAACACATAACTACATACGAAGTATGGGATGTGTGGAAGATAATATATGCGAAAGAAGCCAATTGGGAAAAACTTTACAACAACTAAGGCATGACGTAGCTGAATGCGTTTGTAACCATTTCAACTATCGTAGGAGTGCGGGTTCGACTCGCACTCCCGGGAGAAAAGCTTTTGAAGAGATTGACAAGGTATAATCGAAACAGCTTTCGCCTTGTCCGTCCTGATGTCACGTTGTTTAAATTTTTCCCAAATTATTAAATAAATTATAAAATTAATAGTTTAGTCTTCATATTTATTTATGGTTTGATGAAATTCTCACATGCATATATATATACATATGCACATGCACATATATATATATATATATATATTCAATGTTGAACAGTTAAGGTTTCTTATCAGCATGTTTTGATTTTTTCTCTTGTACAAACATTTCCCAAGCGTAGGTATTAATTCCATTATTTTTTACAAATCTCTTATCATCTAAAAACTTAACGTTACTTTACTTATTTCTTGTGTATACAATTCATGACATTTTGATCTAAAAATATACATTGAGTCAAAGTACAATTTCTTTTCGAATAAACATCTTTTAAAATCATTTGCAGAAAGTTTGAGAGTAACACATTGTTTAACGCCCTTAATTTTTTAATCTCTTTTTCTTCTTGATCGATGTGAATAGAATACATTTTTGCTCTCAAACCAATAAATTCCTTCATTATTAGTACACGATTGGGAAAACACTAGTATTGGGGGAAGAGCTAGGAAAAAATTAGGTGCTAGGGTCTTAATAGCAAAACGAAATTTCCATAGTCCAAGCAAATTTTCTAATAATTTAATAGCGATTCAATTGAAACAAGTCTCAACTCTGTGAGACAAGTAGCCCTTATCTAACTGTATGTATATGGATGGGTGTGTCTGTGTCGGTATGTATTTTGCGGTTTGTTGATAAATATATATATATAATTTATATGCTGTCATGTTTACGGCAAAGCTCTGCTAAAGGTAAAAAGCTCTAAGCTTTTTCTTATACACCATTAAGCTTTTTCTTATGCGCCACCTAGCGGAAGATCTGCCAAACACGCCACCTAGCGGTGAGATCAGACAGAACACAAACCGGAAGAACGGATGCGACACCTAGCATATATATATGTGTGTGTATATACTTTTCCTTGCACCATTTGGGCTAGAATCGGTATTTACATACTACTCTTTGTTGACCAATTAATCTACTTGTTAATAAAGAATATTTAAACCAGTTCGGTTAAAAGTACTGAAGTACGATTTTGAATAAAAATACTTTTAAAAGTATTAAATAACTTCGTGCTAAAGCATTGTTTTGAATATGCATAAGCGTATTCCATTTGTGGCGCAGTCTTAATCAGTTATTTTCAGACATTGAAAGTGAACCGTTTGCTCCTTGCATACTTGTGCAAGCATAGTACATTCTTACGTATATATTTATCAACAATAAACGACAAATTTTGTTTGACAAGAACCGAGAATTACCAAATATGGATGAGTTGGTGGAGGAATTAAATCAAAAGCTAGCTGCAATGGAACTAGCTCTTAGCCAACAACAATCTGTAATTGCGCAACAACAACAACAAATAGATAAGCAAAGGCAACAGCAAGTGGTGCAAAATCAGGTTTTTCAACTAAGTCCTAAAGATGTTTTACATCAATTTCGTCACATTAAACCGCTAGATGGCACTCAACCAGTATATTTGTGGCAGCTCTGCCAGCCACCTATCAACGACTAGCACGGAGTAGTAAACGAACAACCACAACAATACATTTTGACATTTCATTGTATCTTGCTATGTAATTATTATTCTTATACTTTCTTAGCGACCAGACGTGTCGAGTAACTTGAAATTGAATTATATTAATCTTTGTAATTATTAATAGGTGTTGTTGAATAAATTGAATGAAACACCAAAGTGGTGACCCCGACGTGATCTTCAACAAGAAGATTTTTCAGTTTTCGACACGTTTGCAAAGCGTTTTAGCAACAATAGTGCAAAATCAAGGAAAATTCCCAACACGAAATTCAACGAATTTGCGAGGAAGCGTATACACACATACATCGGCACAGAATATTTTGAAAAGCAACGTTCAACGAATTAGCGAGAAGCGAATGCACACATTAAACGTAGGAAGAACATTTGAACGTTCTAGAATATTATCTTTTTGATGTTGGGGTTGAACGAGTTTTTTTCAATCGGCAATTTTAACTCAAGCTAAATTAGGGTTATGCATGCCGGCCGATACGATTTGCGTAGTGCTACAAATAAAGATTCGAGTGAAGAAGATTTATTTCATGACAGTGTGATGGCGGAATTGAGCGACGAAGTAAAGCAGCAATTGCAGCAAGTTCAAACAAGCATTGAATCACTGCAAAACAATTACATGCCTTTGTCAACAAGAGTAAACTGGCAACGTATGCACGTACCAAATTTCAATAAACAGAATCCGCAGTTATGGTTCGCACAACTAGAGCGATCATTTCATTTGAGCGACATTACTTCGGACGCCGATAAGTTTGACTGGGTAACTATACATCTCGATCAAGAAATTCTGTTAGCAGTAGAAGATCTTGTAACTCAACCCCCAAACGAAAATAAATACACCACTCTTAAGGGTAGGTTACTAGCGAAATTTTCTGAATCTTCAGAGAGTAAATTACGGCGATTGTTGCAAGGCGGTGGCACTGCGGGTATGAAGCCGTCTGAGATGTTATCGTACATGCAGCGCCTCGCACCGGACCCAGGCAGCGCAGCCGTTATTAGAACATTGTTTTTAGGACAAATGCCCAATTCTATACGCCCACTTTTAACAGTATGGAAAGAAGACGATCTGGGCAAATTAGCGCTTATTGCTGACAAGATGTTAGAAGCAGTCAGCTCTAACTCTCTTAATATGATAGCGGTACAAGGAAACGTATCAAGTGCTGCTTCGTCTTCAGTTAACGCGTTGTCGAGCGACGGCAATTCCTTGGGGGAAATTGTCAATACACTTAAGTCACTATCTGAGTCGGTCAAGAAACTGCAGATCGACATCAACAAAATTAAGAATAATCCGACAAAACGTTCAACCTCCCGGGCTCGTTCCTCCAGTAGGGACAAAACAACAACTAGTAATGATGGAGGGAAACATCTATGTTATTTTCATAACAAATTTGGCGATAAAGCACGCAACTGTCGTCCAAATTGTACGTACACTAATTCGTCAAACTAGAGCCGCTGCTGCCGGTCACGCTGGTGGGTAGCAGCGATAACAGGACCAGCAACAGAACTAAACCGATTGATGATTCACTTCATGAAACAAGACTACATGTATACGATCGTCACAATTGCTTCCAGTTCCTCGTAGACTCGGGTTCGATTATTTCCGTCATACCACGTAAATTCACTAATTTAAAATTAAAGCCAAATGAGCTTCAGCTGTATGCTGCTAATCAAACAGTCATACAGACATACGGAAACCATATCCTCAAACTAGATTTAGGGTTAAGACGAGCGTTCAACTGGACGTTTACCATTGCTGATACTCATATAGCGATTATTGGGGCAGATTTTCTGACTCACTATAATTTATTAATTGACTTAAATCAACAACGTCTTATTGACAGGACCACTGGTCTTACCACAAGCGAAAAATTAGTCGACACTGCCGAGTTTGATATTTCTACAGTTAACAGCGCTAACGATTTTGCAGGACTTTTAACGCGTTTTGTAGAGATTACAAAACCCTCACGTAAATTCAACAATAATAGTAGCGTTAATAACGTAAGACACCATATAGAAACAAAGGGAAATCCAATTGCCGATCGGCCGCGACGTTTAGCTGGGGATAAGCTTTCTAGTGCAAAGAATGAAATTAATTTTCTTCTCGAACAGGGTATTTGCCAACCATCAAAAAGTCCATGGGCAAGTCCACTCCACATGGTCGAAAAAAAGTCGGGAGGTTGGCGAGCTTGTGGGGACTATCGTAAATTAAATGCGATCACCATTCCAGATCGATACCCAATTTCCCACATCCATGACCTATCAGAGAAATTATATGGAAAACAAATTTTTTCTACAATTGACTTGGTGCGCGCATATTATCAAATCCCCATGTGCGAAACTGATATGGAAAAAACTGCAGTATGCACTCCTTTCGGGCTTTATGAATTTCTCTACATGCCGTTTGGGCTTAAGAACGCTACTCAAACCTTTCAAAGGTTCATGGACGGTATTTTTAAAGACATCGATTTCGTGTACGTATATATAGATGATATTCTGGTAATGTCCACGTCAGTACGCGAGCATGAAGATCACCTTCACACAGTTTTTTCCATATTACAGCGGCATGGTTTGACAATTAATGTGAATAAGTGTCAACTTGGAAAACCTGAAGTAAATTTTCTGGGGTATGTCATCAACGGCGATGGTGTACGTCCACCCGCCGAGCGAGTAGAAGTCATAAGGAATTACAAACCACCTGACACAGTTTGCGAACTTAGCCGATTTCTCGGTATCATCAACTACTATCGGCGGTGTATTCCAAAGGCATCACAACTACAGTCGCAATTGAGCGAGTTCACACGCAACATGCGAAAGAATGACAAAAGTAAAATCAACTGGACTAGTGAAACTCTCAAAGCTTTTGATGATTGCAAGCGTAGTTTAGCAGAAGCTACGATCTTGGCTCACCCAGCTCCAGATGCAAAGCTTGCAGTGGTAAGTGATGCTTCAGACATAGCGATCGGTGCGGCGTTAGAACAACTTTGCGATGACATTTGGCAGCCTCTAGGGTTTTTTTCAAGAAAACTTACTAGTACTGAAAGGAATTACAGCACTTACGATCGAGAGCTTCTGGCCGTCTATGAAGCCATACGGTATTTTAAACATATGTTGGAAGCACGCGTGTTCGTCATCAAGACAGATCATAAGCCACTTATTCACGCCTTTAAGCAGAAGCCCGAGAAAGCGTCGCCGCGACAGTTAAGACAGTTGGACTACATTTCGCAATTCTCTACGATGATTATGCACGTATCCGGTGACTCTAACGTAGTAGCTGACACCCTGTCACGTCTGAATGCTATTTCAATGCCAACCAGCGTAAATTATTCGGAACTTGCGCATGCACAGGCCAAAGATATTGATCTACCTCTACTTCTACAGGGAAGCACTTCGTTAAAGTTACAGACAATGCATTTCGAAGGCAACAGCGTTTACTGCGACATTTCTACTGGAAATATAAGGTTATACGTACCTAAAGAGTTGCGTCACAAAATATTTGCATCGGTACATGGACTTTCACACCCGGGTGGTAAGGCAACCCTAAAACAACTACGAAAAAAGTATGTTTGGCCGTCGATGTGCAAAGACGTGGCGCTTTGGGCAAAGGCTTGTTTACCTTGTCAACGAGCAAAGATTCATAGACACAACTCCATTTTACCGGATAAAATCGACATGCCGGACAACAGGTTTGATCATGTGCACATTGACATCGTTGTAATGCCCCAGGTAAACGATTATCGTTACTGTTTGACTATGATCGACCGATTTTCACGGTGGCCCGAAGCCGTTCCCCTGCAAGACATATCTGCGATGACTATAGTAAAAGTTTTTTGGACTCATTGGATCGCTAGGTTTGGCTGTCCAAAGACCATCACGACTGACCAGGGTACACAATTTGAGTCAGCACTTTTTAGAGCTCTCACGAACATGATCGGATGTCAACGCATACACACCACAGCCTATCATCCCCAATCTAATGGGATGATAGAGCGATGGCATCGATCCTTAAAAACAGCGCTCATGTGTGACCCAGCAACTCCATGGCCAGATCTACTACCGACCGTGTTACTCGGATTACGAACATGCTATAAGGAGGATCTTCGAGCTTCCACTGCAGAAATGTTGTATGGTGGTCCAATCAGATTACCTAATGAGTTTTTTGAAGACCTAGACAAAACTATCGATCCACAAAATTTTCTGGAAAAGCACCGCGAATATATGCGCAACACTCGGCCTATTCCAGCTGCTCATCATAACTCGAAGAAAAGTTTATTTTTGCTCAAAAACTTATATGACTGTTCACACGTACTGGTGAGAACAGATGCAGTTCGAGAGCCCTTAGAAGCTCCTTACACCGGCCCCTACGAGGTTATAGATCGTCCCACTGATAGAGTTTTTAACGTGAAGATGAATAACAAGAAAGTTGCTGTATCGGTTGACAGATTAAAGCCAGCTTTCATCATACGTGAAGATACAGATACCAGTTCCGATGAGGCAGCTACGAAACCGATCCCTCGAACATACGAGAAGTCAAGGCGCGTACGATTCCTGAACCAACAGTGACTTCGTCATTAAAAGGGGAGTACTGTGGCAGCTCTGCCAGCCACCTATCAACGACTAGCACGGAGTAGTAAACGAACAACCACAACAATACATTTTGACATTTCATTGTATCTTGCTATGTAATTATTATTCTTATACTTTCTTAGCGACCAGACGTGTCGAGTAACTTGAAATTGAATTATATTAATCTTTGTAATTATTAATAGGTGTTGTTGAATAAATTGAATGAAACACCAAATATTCCTTTTTCAAGTCCGTTGAAAATGTACTACATCTTTGTGGAAATAATGAAGAATTGACACGGTTCGGAATTCAAATTGTAAGAAGCGATAAAATTTTGGGAGATGCTGGCAAAAGTATTTAGGAGTTGGAAGATGACGCTGATTGGAATCGCATCAAATTGCACTTGAAGCAGCATTTCAGACCACGACGGACATATGGAGAGATTTTTAACAGTTGTAGAATAGTAAAAGTAAGCACATTATTCAGTTTTTTCTAAAAGGCGAAATTCGACCTAAATGAACTTTACGAGTTTGATGGTAAAGAGTCAACACTTTACTCTCCCCCAAAATATCAATAGAGATCTAGTCGATATTTTACTAGAAACAATTGATGCTCCTATTCATGGCGCAATGATACAAGGTGGCAGCATGGGACAGCTGATTTTAAGCTTTTTTTATTTGATTTGATACATCAAAATACGGCGTAGTACGATTTTGACATTTGTCCATCGAATTTACAAAAACAAAGTACATGAAATTTTTATTTATGTTTGTTGGTATGTCACCATGCTGCCACCTTGTATCGTTCCGCTATGCTCCTATTAGAGCACATATTATAGATAGCAATAATTTGAATCAAGTTATTTTAAGATATACGAATTTAAAACTGCTGGATGATACCAGGTGCATAGATTTCAGGCATATAAAACAACAAATTAAAATTAAAAGCAATACGAATTTAAATCAGCAATATGAAGGAGAAAATGTTCACCCTTCGCTTGGAAAAAATAGTATTTATACTTTTCCCGTAGCTAATAGTAAATTAGAAAAACGTGATGCTAACGTCAAAAGTTATCAATATAAGCAAAAACCTAGTTCAGAACAACACAACCAAAGAGATACGAATAAAGTAAATGCTAATAACAATTCTTCGGGAATTAGGGAATATTCAAACAACTATAGCAATTATTGTAGTAATGAGTTTGAACCAATGGATATTTCTAATGTAGACGAGGCAGTAAATTTTCACGATGGTCCCGATATTCAAACTTACCCATAATAACAATAACTATACAAGGCGAAAAAATTAATTGTTTGATTGACACTGGTTCCACGACTAGCTTAAAGGGCCAAACACCTTAAGCCAGTTTTTTATTGAGAATCTCGGGAAGACATTATATTTTAGGACTATTAATGGTATAAACCAAATAAAAAACAAAATAACCACTCCTTTTCCTAAAGAATTTAATCTATATGGGACTTTTTCTTGGAAAGTTACTAATATAAATAATAATAATTATAACGCCATTATTGGGCAAAACGTTCTAAGGCCGCTAAGAGCCAAAATAAATTTCCAAAACGATTTTATAGAAATAAATGGCAACAATTATTTTTCCATGAATACCCCTTTGATATTCATAGCATTTGTACGCTAAAGCCAGTGCAGCCCGACATACTTAAGAAACTGAATTTGAATCACCTTAGCAGTGAAGAGCGCAAAGATCTAAACAAATTATTATCGGTGTATGAGGACTTATTTTACAAAGAAGGCGAGAGCCTCACGTCTACTCATTGCATCCAACACGAAATCGTTACGCAAACCGACAATCCCATCTACTCGAAAATTTATAGATACCCCAAAGTCACGAGGAAGAGATAGGTCGGCAATTAAATGATATGCTTAAGCAAAATATCATAACCCCATCTTCGTCCCCGTATAATAGTCCCTTATGGATTGTGCCCAAGGGGAATAATAAAGCGGGATCGAAAGAATGGCGAATCGTTGATTATCGGAAACTGAATGAAAATACAGTTGCCGATAAGTTTCCAATTCCTAATATAGACGGTATATTAGAAAAATTGGGAAGAGCAATATACTTCACTACACTGGACCTTGCGAAAGGCTTCCATCAAATTGTGGTGAAGCCAGAAGACAGGAAAAATACTGTGTTTTCGACCCCTCATGGACATTTTAAGTTCATCAGAATGCCATTTGCCTCAAAAACGCCCCATCCACCTTCCAGAGGTTGATGAATGTAGTTCTCCAAAAGTACATAAATAGAATATGACGGTAGAATGGACGATATTTTGATTTTTAGTACCTCTTTGCAAGAACATTTAACAAACTTGAAACTAATATTTGAAGCATTACGGAAAGCCGGTCTTAAGATACAGGTAAATACATGTAACTTTTTATCGAAAGAAACAGAGTATTTAGGCTATGTCCCAACTCCCGAAGGAGTGAAACCTAAAGGCAACAAAATAAGTGTAATCCGGAGCCTTAAATTACCAACTACTGAGAAACAGATTAGGTAATTTTTAGGCATTACTGGCTATTACCGTAAATTCGTCAAAGATTACGCGAAAGTAGCATATCCGATGATATATTACTTATCTGAAGAAGGGAAGAAAAATTAATTCTAATGATCCTAATTATGTCTCAGCGTTTGAAAAATTGAGAACTTTAATAACGGAAGATCAGATTTTACGTTACCCAAATTTTAACAAAAGGTTTAAAGTAACCACCGATGCAAGTAACTTTGCTGTTGGAGCGGTTTTATCTCAAGATGGCCATCCTATATGTTTCGCTTCGAGGACATTAAATGGCCACGAGAAAAATTATTCGGCGATCGAGAAAGAGTTACTTAGCATAGTTTGGGCAGTTCAATATTTTAGGCCATATGTTTTCGGCAAGGAATTCGATTTGCAGACGGATCATCAACCGCTTAAGTGGTTACAAGTAAAGTATAGGGGTAAGGAAATAAATCCACGTCTTCAAAGGTGGCTGGTCCAATTAGGAGAATATGACGCGAAAATCGAATATATTTAGGGAAAAGATAATAAAATTGCGATTTTCTAAGCCGAATCAATTCCACTACTAACGAAATTAATGTAATCAATCAGGAAAATGATAATTTTTCAACCATGGCTACTATACATTCCCAAGAGCAAGACCACAATGACCACTTCCCGATATTAGACACAGTTGTGAACAGGTTTAAAAGACAAATTATTTTACTAAAAGAAAAATCAATAGAAACAGAGTATGTACTCGGAAATAAACGAATATATATACAAGAAAGTGATATTCCTGATTTTATATCAGACATAGTTAGGCGAAACAAGCTATCAGGCAAAATCGGTATATATTCCGGGCTCAGCGATTCTGTTTACAACACCATGCAGATAAAGTTAATAGAATTATTTGAATATAGTAAAAGTGCAAAATTCGTTAGATGTTCATATATGGCTAAAGATTTAAAAACAGAAGAAGAAGCCATAAAACATACATCAATTTTCCATACTAGGGAATCTGGCCATTCGGGCATAACACCAAATAACGAAAGTTTAAACCGAAAAATTTTTCGTCCAAATTTAAAACATATCATCAGTAAGGTGATAAATAATTGTGATATTTGTATAGCTTCAAAATATGACAGAAATCCCATAAAGAAAAAATTTCACATCACAGAAACGCCCTCAGGTAAAAGTGAAATAGTTCACATAGATACCTACGTTAACTCGAAACATTCGTTTATTATTTTTCTTGATAAATTTTCCAAGCATGTTGTAGCTTTTTTTCTTGAAGATAGAAATAGCATTACTCTTATAGAAAAAATTAGACTGTACATCTCAGCCTTTGGTAAAATGAAAAAGATCGTTTGCGATAACGAATTTAGCTCTATTAACGTAAAACAATTTTGTAAAGAGGAAAGTATAGAAATACATTTAACAAAGCCAAGCAGCCATACAGGCAATTCCGATGTTGAAAGACTAAACAAAACGTTAACTGAAAAAATCAGGGCCTTAAATTTAGAAAACAAGATGACAATAAAAGATCAAATAAGTAGAGCAATAGAGCTTTACAACAACACTTTTCGTTCAACTATAGAGAATACTCCCAACAATATTCATAACAACAAAGTGGACACAAGTAAAATAAAGGAGAAGACCGACTTAAAAAAATTCAAGAAAATATCCAAAGCTAATGAAAAAAGAGAGGAATATATAGAAAATAGAAGTGAGGGGTTCGTAAAAAATTATTTAAATGTCCGACACAAAGAACAACCAAAATTTCGGAAAACTAAGTTGGCAAATGTCCATGAATCAAATATCAAAATACCGTTTAAACGAAGTACAAGCAAATAAATCAAAAGTTTCATATAAACATATGTAAGCATACTGTTGGTATACGCTTCCCAAGGCAGTCGGTTCTATGTACCGGAGCGACTCGGGATTTTTCCCGACCAAGGACTGTCATTTCAGTGTAACCCCATTTAATTTGTTGCGCCCCTCCCACAAATTGTTATCCTCCCAACAGCTCCTTGCAGCGGGACTTCTCCATATTCTCTTGCTCCGGGAAGGTATCGAATCCAATCCGGGTCCGTCTCCTGACCCCGGTCCTGAGAAATGGTTTTGCTGCATCTGCCGGAAAAGAATCTTTTTAGGACGGTCATACTCTGTTCAGTGTGTCACGTGTAAGGGATGGTTGCATCGGACAGGATTTTCTAGGCTTGATCCCAAAACCCGACGTCCACGTAACTTTTATAAATCTTTTGTGGCTCCCTGCTGTTCACGCCCAAGGACGTCCCGTAGTCTACGCCTAAGCGCCCCCCACTACCTGCCAGCAGCCCCGCTACTCAGCAAGCCACAACAAGTACCCGCTGCTGCTTGCGCCCCACGGCGCCAACAACTCAAACAGCTACTACCACTCATAACTACTATCTTCGTAGTAGAGTCGGTAGCAATGCTGAGCATCATCCCCAGCCCCCGTCTTCTCCCCCACCCCCCCCCCCCCCCTCTTTTACGGCAGCAATCGTGTAGGTCAGGGAAACAGACTCTTAGTCCCTACCTCCGTTTGCACCGTTTGCCAGCACAGAATATATATGTTTGCGACATCCGTCCAATGCAGCTCCTGCCTTGGGTGGTGCCACTTTCCTAGATGTTCTGGTCTCCGCGACGGCAACCCCCGACGGGTTTCATCGCGCCATGTTGCCAGGCCGCAAACCCAAATCATCCGGGTACCCCAATGCTTGCCCAAGGACGCCCAGTCCCAGGGCCACAACAGCAATTGCGTCTTAGCCTTCCTCAACCCAGGCGTAGTCACCCGTCATTTACCCCCAGAGTGGCGACGTCTCGCCCTATGCACTTCAGAATTCTGCAGTTAAACTATAATGGACTAACTGGGAAGATTACGCAGAAAGTCGATTTCATGAAGCAGCACAACATCCGCATTGCGGCGATTCAAGAGACTAAACTCACAGCAAGATCTGCATCGCGACCTGCTCTGGTTATAATATCCACAGAAAAGATCGCGAGAGCGGAAATGGAGGCGGCCTCGCGTTTATCATACACCACTCTGTGCAATATTATATATTTGATCCTGGCATCGACCGCAGGGACAATGTCTTAGAACGTCAAGGCCTATCTGTCCGGTCAGGCGATGCAAACCTAGAAATCATCAACATCTACATCCCTCCTGCCACCTGTTGCCCCAGTGGATACCTCCCTAATATCAGCGCCTTACTCACTGACAACAACCGCATTATCGTAGACGTTTTCAATGCCCATCACGATCTATGGCATTCTAATTTGCGGGCGGACAGTAGGGGTGAGATGTTGGCGGACGAAATAGGAGAAACGACGTTCTGCACAATAAACAGAGACGCCCCCACACGTATGGTAGGAAGCTGTCACAGTTCGCCAGATATCTCAATCGTGAGCGCAGAACTCGTAAACTGCGTCAACTGGCAGCCGTTGGTAACATTGGCATCCGACCACCTGCCTATACTTATTTCGCTCGAGCGTACCGCCGACTTCATCGTCACAGAAAACGCACTTACATAAACTTCAAAAAAGGAAAGTGGGACGAATATAAATATTTTACAGACAACCTTGCATCGACCGCAGGGACAATGTCTTAGAACTTCAAGGCATATCTGTCCGGTCAGGCGATGCAAACCTAGAAATCATCAACATCTACATCCCCCCTGCCACCTGTTGCCCCAGTGGATACCGCCCTAATATCAGGGCCTTACTCACTGGCAACAATCGCATTATCTTAGGCGATTTCAATGCCCATCACGATCTATGGCATTCAAACTTGCGGGCGGACAGTAGAGGTGAGATGTTGGCGGATCAAATAGAAGAAACGACGTTCTGCACAATAAACGGAGACGCCCCCACACGTATGGTAGGAAGCTGTCACAGTTCGCCTGATATCTCAATCGTGAGCGCAGAACTCGTATACTGCATCAACTGGCAGCCGATGGTAACATTGGCATCCGACCACCTGCCTATACTTATTTCGCTCGAGCGTACCGCCGACTTCATCGTCACCGAAAAACGCACTTTCATAAACTTTAAAGAAGGAAAGTGGGAAGAATATAAATCTTTTACAGACAACATCTTTGCTGCCCTCCCTATCCCGACTGATGCCCGCCAAGGGGAGCGTGCCTTCCGCAAGGTCATTGAATCCGCCTCGGCACGTTTCATTCCCGCCGGGAGAATTCCCGAAATCCGGCCCACTTCCCGGCGGAGGCCGCAAACTTAGCGAGAGAACGTGACCTTATAAGGCAGCTTGATCCAGGCGACCCCCAAATAAGGGATATAAACCAACGCATCAGATTGCTTGTGGATGAACACAAGCGGGCGAAATGGGGGGAGCACCTAAGAGGTTGTAACCTCTCTACCGGTGTTGGTAAACTTTGGTCCACCGTAAAGTCCCTATCGAATCCGACTAAGCACAAAGACAAAGTTTCCGTCGCCTTTGGCGACAAAGTGCTGTCGGATGCGAAAAAATGCGCGAGCGCTTTCTGCCGACAATATATAATGCATTCTACGGTCGACAAGATAGACGGAGGGCCAACAGACACGCACATAAACACAAATTCAGCGCGTCACCAATCACCATCACCGCTAAAGAGGTTGAGGACGCCATTGGTCGCGCTAAACCATCCAAAGCAGTGGGCCCAGACAGCATAGCCATGCCGATGCTTAAAAGCCTAGGGAAAGAGGGTTTCAAATATTTAGCGCAGGTCTTCAACCTGTCTCTTTCCACCTTTGTCATTCCCGAAAAATGGAAAATGGCCAAGGTGGTCCCGCTACTACAGCCTGGGAAACCAGCTAACATAGGAGAGTCGTATCGTCCGATATCTCTCCTATCGCCTATCCTTTTGCTCCACTATTTCCAAGCAACTTTGCAGCTAGCCTGTCATCAGGATGGCTTCAGAAAACTCCATAGCACTACCACCGCGCTAAATGCCATTAGCACCCAGATAAATTGCGGTTTAAATCAAAACCCCCATCATAGAACAGTACTCGTAGCGCTAGACCTATCAAAAGCTTTTATAGGTCAACCATGGCTCGTTACTGCTGGGCGCTTCCCAAGGCAGTCGGTTCTATGTACCGGAGCGACTCGGGATTTTTCCCGACCAAGGACTGTCATTTCAGTGGACCCCATTTAATTTGTTTCGTCCCTCCCACAAATTGTCATCCTCCCAGCAGCTCCTTGCAGCAGGACTGCTACATATTCTCTTACTCCGGGAAGGTATCGAACCCAATCCGAGTCCGTCTCCTGACCCCGGTCCTGAGAAATGGTTTTGCTGCATTTGCCAGAAAAGAATCTTTTTAGGACGGTCATACTCTGTTCAGTGTGTCTCGTGCAAGGGATGGTTGCATCGGACAGGTTGTTCTGGGTTTGATCCCAAAACCCGACGTCCACGTAACTTTTATAAATCTTTTGTGGCTCCTTGCTGCTCACACCCAAGGGCGTCCCGTAGTCTACGCCTAAGCGTATCCCCACTACCTTCCAGCAGCTTCGCAGCTCAGCCAGCAACAACAAGTACCCGCTGCTGCTCGCGCCCCACGGCGCCAACAACTCAAACAGCTGATACCACTCATAACTACTACCTTCGTAGTAGAGCTGGTAGCAATGCTGAGCATCAGCCCCTGCCCCCGTCTTCTTCTCCCCCCCCCCCCCCCCCCCACCCTCTTTTCTGGCAGCAATCGTGCAGGTCAGGGAAACAGACTCTTAGTCCCTGCCTCCGTTTGCACCGTCTGCCAGCACAGAATATATAGGTTTGCGACATCCGCTCAATGCAGCTCCTGCCTTGGGTGGTGCCACTTTCCTAGATGTTCTGGTCTCCGCGACGGCAACCCCTCGACGGGTTTCATCGCGCCATGTTGCCAGGTCGCAAACCCAAATCATCCGGGTACCCCAACGCTTGCCCAAGGGCGCCCAGTCCGAAGGCCACAACAGCAATTGCGTCCTGGCCTTCCAAAACCTAGGCGTAGTCACCCCTCACTTACCCCTAGAGTGGCGGCGTCACCCCTCATGCACTTCAGAATTCTGCAGTTCAACTGTAATGGACTAACTGGGAAGATTACGGAGATAGTCGATTTCATGAAGCGGCACAACATCCGCATTGCTGCGATTCAAGAGACTAAACTCACAGCAAGATCTGCATTGCAGACCTGCTCTGGTTATAATGTCCACAGGAAAGACCGCGAGAGCGGAAATGGAGGCGGCCTCGCGTTTATTATACACCACTCTGTGCAATATCATATATTTGATCCTGGCATCGACCGCAGTGACAATGTCTTAGAACGTCAAGGCCTATCTGTCCGGTCAGGCGATGCAAATCTAGAAATCATCAACATCTACATCCCTCCTGTCACCTGTTGCCCCAGTGGATACCGTCCTAATATCGAGGCCTTACTCACTGGCAACATTCGCATTATCTTAGGCGATTTCAATGCCCATCACGACCTATGGCATTCAAACTTGCGGGCGGACAGTAGGGGTGAGATGTTGGCGGATCAAATAGACGAAACGACGTTCTGCACAATAAACGGAGACGCCCCCACACGTATGGTAGGAAGCTGTCATAGCTCGCCAGATATCTCAATCGTGAGCGCAGAACTCGTAAACTGCGTCAACTGGCAGCCGATGGTAACATTGGCATCCGACCACCTGCCCATACTTATTTCGTTCGAGCGTACCGCCGACTTCATCGTCACCGAAAAACGCACTTTCATAAACTTCAAAAAAGGAAAGTGGGAAGAATATAAATCTGCAACAGACAGCAGCTTTGCTGCCCTCCCTATCCCGACTGATGCCCGCCAAGAGGAGCGTGCCTTCCGTAAGGTCATTGAATCCGCCTCGGCACATTTCATTCCCGCCGGGAGAATTCCCGAAATCCGGCCCCACTTCCCGGCGGAGGCCGCGAGCTTAGCGAGGGAACGCGACCTTATAAGACAGCTTGATTCAGGCGACCCCCAAATAAGGGATATAAACCAACGCATCAGATTGCTTGTGGACGAACACAAGCGGGCGAAATGGGAAGAGCACCTAAGAGGTTGTAACCTCTCTACCGGTGTAGGTAAACTTTGGTCCACCGTAAAGTCCCTATCGAATCCGACTAAGCACAAAGACAAAGTTTCCATCGCCTTTGGCGATAAGGTGCTGTCAGATGCGAAAAAATGCGCGAGCGCTTTCTGCCGACAATATATAATGCATCCTACGGTCGACAAAGATAGACGGAGAGCCAATAGACACGCACATAAACACAAACTCAGCGCGTCACCAATTACCATCACCGCTAGAGAGGTTGAGGACGCCATTGGTCGCGCTAAACCATCCAAAGCAGTGGGCCCAGACGGCATAGCCACGCCGATGCTTAAAAACCTAGGGAAAGAGGGTTTCAAATATTTAGCGCATGTCTTCAACCTGTCTCTTTCCACCTTTGTCATACCCGAGAAATGGAAAATGGCCAAGGTGGTCCCGCTACTAAAGCCTGGGAAACCAGCTAACGTAGGTGAGTCATATCGTCCGATATCTCTCCTATCGCCAGTGGCAAAGACGCTTGAAGCCATTTTGCTCCCTTATTTCCAAGCACATTTGCAGCTAGCCCCTCATCAGCATGGCTTCAGAAAACTTCATAGCACTACCTCAGCGCTAAATGTCATTAGCACCCAGATAAATTGCGGTTTGAATCAATATCCCCACCATAGAACATTACTCGTAGCGTTAGACCTATCAAAAGCTTTTGATACGGTCAACCATGGCTCGTTACTGCAAGACCTGGAAGGGTCTACCCTTCCCCCATGTCTTAAAAGGTGGACCGCAAATTATCTGGGTGGTCGGCAGGCATCGGTGCAATTCAGAAACGAAACATCAAAACAAAGGAGAATTAAACAAGGGGTGCCACAGGGTGGTGTCCTATCCCCGCTTTTGTTTAATTTCTACATATCTAAGCTACCTTCACCACCGGAAGCAGTCACAATCGTTTCCTACGCCGATGACTGCACAATAATGGCCACAGGCCCAGGCCCAAAGATCGATGATCTATGCAATAAAATAAACGGCTATCTCCCTGATCTCTCCAGTTTTTTCGCCTCGCGAAACCTGGCATTGTCACCGACTAAATCTTCCGCGACCTTATTTACAACATGGACGCCCCAAATGTCGACCATATTGAACATCCACGTCGATGGCACTACGCTACCGACTGTCCTACACCCCAAAATCTTGGGTGTGAAGTTTTATCAGGATCTACATTTTGGTGCGCACGCAACCGCAATTGTTCCAAGAATTCAGAGCCGTAAATAATCCTCAAATCCCTTGCTGGCAGTACCTGGGGAAAAGATAAAGAAACCCTCTTGACCAAATACAAAGCAATTAGCCAGCCGATTACGTGCTACGCGTCACCCATATGGTCGCCAAGCCTAAAAATTACCCACTGGAAGAAACTACAGGCCTGCCAAAATACTGCTCTCAGAATCGCCACGGGCTGTCTTCTTATGTCCCCAGAACACCATCTGCATAATGAGGCGAGAATACTCCCCATCAGGGAGAGAAATGAGATGCTGACCAAACAGTTTCTGTTGAATACCCAGAAACCTGGGCATCCCAACAGACATCTGATTGACGAACCAGCACCGCCTAGGGGCCTAAGGAGTCATCTCCGTAAGCATTTTGAGGAAATACGGCACCTGAGAACCCAGCCGTATGAAGCGGAAAAACACAAGCAGGTCCTTGGTGAACTCCATAGACAGGCGTCGGACCTTTATGTCGGGAATTGCCCGGTGAATCCAGTACTTGAAGAAAAATATCCAGAACTCGCAGAAGAGGAACGCATACTCCCCAGGGAAACGCGTGTCACTCTTGCTCAACTTCGTTCTGGATACTGTAACAGGTTAAACTCTTACCTATCCAGAATCAACCCCGACATACAAAATGTATGCCCTGCTTGCAATGTGTCCCCACATGACACCAACCATCTCTTTAATTGTAATGTGGAACCAACGCCTCTAACACCCCTTTCCTTATGGTCCACCCCTGTTGAAACGGCAAGTTTCCTTGGACTCCCGTTAGAGGATATTGATGACAATTTGTGATCGGTCGCGGCTATTAGGTGGGGCGAGCATTGCTACAACAACAACAACAACAAAGTTATTTAATACTTTTAAAAGTATTTTTATTCAAAATCGTACTTTAGTACTTTTAACCGAACTTGTTTAAATATTCTTTATATTAATTGGTCGACAAAGTTTTCTTAATGACGTTTATTTCATTATATTTTTCATTAGAACAGTTTCAACAACAACAGGTATGTATCCTAAAACTAAAACTTGAAAGCTCAAGAAAAGGTATTGTAGCTAATATTTGTGAATGAATGTTAATAGTAACGGAAGTTCTCTTTCTGCCATATGTAGGTACAATGAAATGCTTACAGCTAGACCTTAATGCTTACATGGCATTAACAGCGGAGACTTTTAATATACAAAAGAAAAATAACTAAAATTAATAATGAGAGCTGCGTATGTTTATATTAGCTAACTGTACATACTCTTAGTAGTAAGACGGTATGTAACTCCTCCCCACCTTGTTTGCAAAATACTCCGGGATTTTATATGTACATTGGCTTTGTTTTATGCTTTATCTTAGGTGTACTTATTTTATTTATGTATGTAGCTATGTGAATGACTTCATATGTATATCGCTTTGCATTTTTCTTCTTTTTAAGTAAATAGGTATGTATTATTGCAATATATATATATGTAAATGATAATGTACGTATGTACGCATATAACAATTTTGTACTCATTAGAATAGTTACTTTAATAAAAATAGCAATTCAATATTTATACCAGCAGTATGTTGTTGTTGTTGTTGTAGCAGTGCTTCGCCCCACCTAACAGCCGCGACCGATCACAAATTGTCATCAATATCCTCTAACGGGAGTCAAAGGAAACTTGCTGTTTCAACAGTGGTGGACCATAAGGAAAGGGGTGTTAGAGGCGTTGGTTCCACATTACAATTAAAGAGATGGTTGGTGTCATCTGGGGACACATTGCAAGCGGGGCATACATTTTGTATGTCGGGGTTTATTCTGGATAGGTAAGAGTTTAACCTGTTACAGTATCCAGAACGAAGTTGAGCAAGAGTGACACGCGTTTCCCTGGGGAGTATGCGTTCCTCTTCTGCGAGTTCTGGATATTTTTCTTCAAGTACTGGATTCACCGGGCAATTCCCGACATAAAGGTCCGACGCCTGTCTATGGAGTTCACCAAGGACCTTCTTGTGTTTTTCCGCTTCATACGGCTGGGTTCTCAGGTGCCGTATTTCCTCAAAATGCTTACGGAGATGACTCCTTAGGCCCCTAGGCGGTGCTGGTTCGTCAATCAGATGTCTGTTGGGATGCTCAGGTTTCTGGGTATTCAACAGGAACTGTTTGGTCAGCATCTCATTTCTCTCCCTGATGGGGAGTGTTCTCGCCTCATTATGCAGATGGTGTTCTGGGGACATAAGAAGACAGCCCGTGGCGATTCTGAGAGCAGTATTTTGGCAGGCCTGTAGTTTCTTCCAGTGGGTGGTTTTTAGGCTTGGCGACCATATGGGTGACGCGTAGCACGTAATCGGCTGGCTAATTGCTTTGTATGTGGTCAAGAGCGTTTCTTTATCTTTTCCCCAGGTACTGCCAGCAAGGGATTTGAGGATTTTATTACGGCTCTGAATTCTTGGAACAATTGCGGTTGCGTGCGCACCAAAATGTAGATCCTGATCAAACGTCACACCCAAGATTTTGGGGTGTAGGACAGTCGGTAGCGTAGTGCCATCGACGTGGATGTTCAATATGGTCGACATTTGGGGCGTCCATGTTGTAAATAAGGTCGCGGAAGATTTAGTCGGTGACAATGACAGGTTTCGCGAGGCGAAAAACTGGAGAGATCAGGGAGATAGCCGTTTATTTTATTGCATAGCTCATCGATCTTTGGGCCTGGGCCTGTGGCCATTATTGTGCAGTCATCGGCGTAGGAAACGATTGTGACTCCTTCCGGTGGTGAAGGTAGCTTAGATATGTAGAAATTAAACAAAAGTGGGGATGGGACACCACCCTGTGGCACCCCTTGTTTAATTCTCCTTGGTTGTGATGTTTCGTTTCTGAATTGCACCGATGCCTGCCGACCACCCAGGTAATTTGCGGTCCACCTTTTAAGACATGGGGGAAGGGTAGACCCTTCCAGGTCTTCCAGTAACGAGCCATGGTTGACCGTATCAAAAGCTTTTGATAGGTCTAACGCAACGAGTACTGTTCTATGGTGGGGATATTGATTCAAACCGCAATTTATCTGGGTGCTAATGACATTTAGCGCGGAGGTAGTGCTATGGAGTTTTCTGAAGCCATGCTGATGAGGGGCTAGCTGCAAATGTGCTTGGAAATGAGGGAGCAAAATGGCTTCAAGCGTCTTTGCCACTGGCGATAGGAGAGATATCGGACGATAAGACTCACCTACGTTAGCTGGTTTCCCAGGCTTTAGTAGCGGGACCACCTTGGCCATTTTCCATTTCTCGGGTATGACAAAGGTGGAAAGAGACAGGTTGAAGACATGCGCTAAATATTTGAAACCCTCTTTCCCTAGGTTTTTAAGCATCGGCATGGCTATGCCGTCTGGGCCCACTGCTTTGGATGGTTTAGCGCGACCAATGGCGTCCTCAACCTCTCTAGCGGTGATGGTAATTGGTGACGCGCTGAGTTTGTGTTTATGTGCACGTCTATTGGCTCTCCGTCTATCTTTGTCGACCGTAGGATGCATTATATATTGTCGGCAGAAAGCGCTCGCGCATTTTTTCGCATCCGACAGCACCTTATCGCCAAAGGCGATGGAAACTTTGTCTTTGTGCTTAGTCGGATTCGATAGGGACTTTACAGTGGACCAAAGTTTACCTACACCGGTAGAGAGGTTACAACCTCTTAGGTGCTCTTCCCATTTCGCCCGCTTGTGTTCGTCCACAAGCGATCTGATGCGTTGGTTTATATCCCTTATTTGGGGGTCGCCTGGATCAGGCTGTCTTATAAGGTCGCGTTCCCTCGCTAAGCTCGCGGCCTCCGCCGGGAAGTGGGGCCGGATTTCGGGAATTCTCCCGGCGGGAATGAAATGTGCCGAGGCGGATTCAATGACCTTACGGAAGGCACGCTCCCCTTGGCGGGCATCAGTCGGGATAGGGAGGGCAGCAAAGCTGCTGTCGCAGATTTATATTCTTCCCACTTTCCTTTTTTGAAGTTTATGAAAGGGCGTTTTTCGGTGACGATGAAGTCGGCGGTACGCTCGAACGAAATAAGTATGGGCAGGTGGTCGGATGCCAATGTTACCATCGGCTGCCAGTTGACGCAGTTTACGAGTTCTGCGCTCACGATTGAGATATCTGGCGAGCTATGACAGCTTCCTACCATACGTGTGGGGGCGTCTCCGTTAATTGTGCAGAACGTCGTTTCGTCTATTTGATCCGCCAACATCTCACCCCTACTGTCCGCCCGCAAGTTTGAATGCCATAGGTCGTGATGGGCATAGAAATCGCCTAAGATAATGCGATTGTTGCCAGTGAGTAAGGCTTCGATATTAGGGCGGTATCCACTGGGGCAACAGGTGACAGGAGGGATGTAGATGTTGATGATTTCTAGATTTGCATCGCCTGACCGGACAGATAGGCCTTGACGTTCTAAGACATTGTCGATGCGGTCGATGCCAGGATCAAATATATGATATTGCACAGAGTGGTGTATAATAAACGCGAGGCCGCCTCCATTTCCGCTCTCGCGGTCTTTCCTGTGGACATTATAACCAGAGCAGGTCTGCAATGCAGATCTTGCTGTGAGTTTAGTCTCTTGAATCGCAGCAATGCGGATGTTGTGCCGCTTCATGAAATCGACTATCTCCGTAATCTTCCCAGTTAGTCCATTACGGTTGAACTGCAGAATTCTGAAGTGCATGAGGGGTGACGCCGCCAATCTAGGGGTAAGTGAGGGGTGACTACGCCTAGGTTGTGGAAGGCCAGGACGCAATTGCTGTTGTGGCCTTGGGACTGGGCGCCCTTGGGCAAGCATTGGGGTACCCGGATGATTTGGGTTTGCGACCTGGCAACATGGCGCGATGAAACCCGTCGAGGGGTTGCCGTCGCGGAGACCAGAACATCTAGGAAAGTGGCACCACCCAAGGCAGGAGCTGCATTGAGCGGATGTCGCAAACCTATATATTCTGTGCTGGCAGACGGTGCAAACGGAGGCAGGGACTAAGAGTCTGTTTCCCTGACCTGCACGATTGCTGCCAGAAAAGAGGGGAGAAGAAGACGGGGGCAGGGGCTGATGCTCAGCATTGCTACCAGCTCTACTACGAAGGTAGTAGTTATGAGTGGTATCAGCTGTTTGAGTTGTTGGCGCCGTGGGGCGCGAGCAGCAGCGGGTACTTGTTGTGGCTTGCTGAGCAGCGAAGCCGCTGGAAGGTAGTGGGGATACGCTTAGGCGTAGACTACGGGACGCCCTTGGGCGTGAGCAGCAAGGAGCCACAAAAGATTTATAAAAGTTACGTGGACGTCGGGTTTTGGGATCAAGCCCAGAACAACCTGTCCGATGCAACCATCCCTTGCACGAGACACACTGAACAGAGTATGACCGTCCTAAAAATATTCTTTTCTGGCAAATGCAGCAAAACCATTTCTCAGGACCGGGGTGAGGAGACGGACCCGGATTGGGTTCGATACCTTCCCGGAGTAAGAGAATATGTAGCAGTCCTGCTGCAAGGAGCTGCTGGGAGGATGACAATTTGTGGGAGGGACGAAACAAATTAAATGGGGTCACACTGAAATGACAGTCCTTGGTCGGGAAAAATCCCGAGTCGCTCCGGTACATAGAACGGACTGCCTTGGGAAGCGCACAAATAACTTTGTGCTAAAGCATTGTGTTGAATATGCATAAGCGTATTCCATTTTTCGCGCGTCTAACGATTTTTGAGACGTTTGACCTCTTTGGTGCTCCATGCAATTGACGAAGTAGCTGTATAGGTATTCGCTAGCGGTATGTATTTATGAAATAAGGCGTGGAGTACATTATTAAAGTGAAATGTACTCTCATCAATATAAATCGTTCCCGAGATAGTCGGGCTAGCACCTTAATAGAGCTGTGTACCGGAGCGTACCGGATCTGTATCCGGCAAAGGACCATCACATCAATAACACTCCCCAAAGCCTTCGGGTAGTAACATTATCGATACAACCACAAAAACAACAACTAGATAACAATTTTTAAATAAAATTAGATAATTACTTAATAGTAGAGTACATTAGTTGAGTATAGGCACAATAAAAATTACAGGGAGACTGACCAGAACATTAATCAGTTTGAGAAGATATCAGTAAGTATTGCTTTAAAAGTAAACTTAGGAAAAGAAAAATCAATAGCTGAAGAATCTGATATGAGATTAAAGTCCGTCATAGCTCTAACCAAAGGTGTGTTTGAGCCATAGAGGGTTCGGACACAATCCGTATAGAAAATAGGCACATTACGAAGAGGCCTTATAGGGATATGGAATCGGAGAGTCTCAAGGAGACAAGGTGCATCAACTGCACCATTACTGATGTCATAAACAAACGTGAGCGATAGGACAGGTCTTCTACATTCCAAGGACTCTAGATTGATAAATGAACACCTGGCGTTAAATAATGGAATCGGTTCCGAACAGTTCAGCGAACGCAGCGTGAACCGAACGAACGTTTTTTTCACACGGGCAAGCCTAGCAATATGGCATTCATGATATGGCCTCCAAATAAATCAGGCATACTCCAACTTTAAACGAACTATTGTAGTAAACAATAACTTAAGGGTGTAGGGATCCGTGAAGTCTGTACAACAACGTCTAATAAAAGCCAAAACTGAATGCGCCTTAGCAAAAGTAGAATTCATATGAGTCGCAAAGGAAAATTTCGAATCAAACACAACACCTAAGTCCTTTATCTCATTAAGAGTTGAGAGGCGGGTACCATCAAGAGAGTAGGAAGTGGGAATGTGGCCACGTGATTTGGAAAAGTTTACATGAACGCATTTGCTAACATTTAGTGGCAGATTATTGGAACTGCACCAGACAGCAACGTTATCTAAATCAGATTGAATCTTAATCACGTCATCAGAGTTTGTGATGGTAGTAAAAATCTTTAGGTCATCAGCGTATTATAGAAGCGCTGGAAGCAAGTGGAAATATCGTTTATGCAGACTACAATAAGCAACGGGCCAAGTATGCTACCTTGAGGCACCCCAGAGGTGGCTGTGAATGGGTTGCAGGAGTTATTGTTTATAACCACAACTACGCTGGTGAAGGTACGATTTAATCCATCGAGTGGAAGCCCAAACGGGCCAATTTAGAAATCAGGATTGAAAGTACATTTTTTGTTTCACAATGTACTAGAATAGTTTTGAAACAGAATATAATTTTGCAATGGGCCTATAGTTTGCGACATACTCTACACGTCACTTATCGTACCCGTCCTGCTATATGGGGCAGACGCATGGACCATGACAACAGCAGCTGAAGCGGCTTTTGGAGTGTTCGAGAGAAGTTCTTCGAAAGATTTATGGACCTCTACGCGTCGGCGATGGCGAGTACCGAAGAAGATTTAATGATGAGGTGTACGAGCTATACGCAGACATCAACATAGTCCAACGAATTAAAACGCAGCGGCTGCGCTGGCTAGGCCATGTTATGCGAATGAAAGATGATACTCCGGCCAAGAAAGTGTTTCTATCGGAACCCGCCTATGGAAGCAGAGGTAGAGGGCGGCCCCTACTCCGTTCGAAGGACCAGGTGGAAAACGATTTAAACTTCCTTGGTGTGACCAATTGGCTACGGTTGGCGGAGCGAACGAGCGACAGGCGCGCCTTGTTGGACGGCCATAACCGTTTAGACGGTTAAGCGCCAATTAAGTAAGTAAGTATGATGATTTAATGTTCTGGATTCCGTCGAACATATCTTCAATCGATAGAGTCAGCGCACCAAACAAGTACTACAAACTATGAATAAATTCATTGCACTGAAATATTTGGTAATAGTCTAGTTGAGGGGTCGACTGCTAATACGCTACCAAAAATATAGAGTGAGGTGTCAAAAGACGCGTATTAATCTCGAGAACAATAATCTGAAGGCGGAAAATTTTATCTCTGTCCAGAGATATTTGCAGTTGAAGATGGCGATTTCCATGTGGTTGTTGTTGTGTTTGTAGCCACAAAAAAAATCGTGCATCACCGTGGCGGTAGCCACGGTTATACCACACACCCGGACTTGGCAAGGCGTAGCCCAGGGTTATTTTTTATAAGCGCGGCCAAAGGCCGCCAACGCAGAAAGGTGTTCTGCGCAAAAATACTATGGATCCCACCCCCGGTTTCGGATGTACCCGCGGGCCTTTTTCGGTTTTTCGTTAATATCTTTTGAACGGCTAAAAAAAGTTATCTTTTTCGCTTTCGGATTCTTGATCTAGACGTGAATACGCGTCTTTTGATACCTCACTCAAAATAAAAGGCCCAATTTTAGGGTGGGGCCCCTAAACTGCACAATTACCGGTTGTTGCATTAGTAAGATAAAATATAACCTTGTATTGTCATTTTTTAATTGTATATCTAATTGATACTACGAACTACTAAAATCATTCATATTATTGATTTTTCATTGACACGTAAAATTTGTGTCGTATAATGCATGTAGGTGTGATGATAAACAGATGACAAATTTTCGTAAATTGGGGGAGTAAACAAAAATTACCTTCTGCAATAATACGTTTTACACGCAGCTTATGTCCTGCTACTTCAACAATTTGTCCACAAAACTCGTTTGTAATTGTCGATGCTGATGGAGCTTCACTGCCAGTGCTATTACTAGCCCTACCAGTGGCCATATTTGGATTTTGGGCTGTATTGAAGTAGCCCATCGCTGATTTGAAAAATTCACTCATTTCTGTTTTGTTTATTTTATTAATCCAACTTGAGTTGGCAACAATGCACAAAGTAAAATTTAATTAAACTCCTAATAATTGCACCTTTTATTTAAATTGTGCTTTTGCAAATAGTCTAAAATTTTCACTTTTTATTATTTTTACTTTTTTCCCCCAAATAGCTGAACGAAAATTACGCATTGACAGCGCAATAACAATACCAAAGGGAGATCAAGTGAATCTGCAGTAGTGATGGTTCGATATTTCGCTATTGGTGATTGCATCGCCGCTATTGACAAATCGCTAATAGCTATAGCTATTGCAATCCAAATATATCAGTGATTGGCTATTTTCCTTCATTCGATTCTTTTGAATGACAATCATCTCTGGCAGAATATCGCCAATAGCGATTATAGCGATTACAGCGATTGGCAATTTTCCTTCAGCATGAAATTCTAATACTAATAGCAGCGATGCAATCATCGATAGTGAGATATCGTTCATCATTGCTCATCTGTGTGCTTTACTTTCCGAAACAGCGAACGGAACAAAGCAAACTTGTGCAACAACTAGAACGACGACATTGTGAAGTCGGCTAGAAAAGCAGCCACGTGGTTTGGGTAATTTTTACAGACAAGCGAAAGATCGAATTCAAAAATAATCAACGCAAAGATCAAAGAGACCGCAAGGCACAACTCATTCAAGAGCAATTATCGAAGTGCAGAGGTATATAGAAGAAACTGTAATTGCACGAAAAGCTGATCCTTTTTTATGGTGGCAGAAAAACAATTACAAGTATCCCAATCTATCTCCTATAGCTCGCGAAAAGTTGGGGTGTTTAGGAACATCGGTTCCCTGTGAAAGACTTTTTTCTCAAGCCGGCCTTATTTTAAGCGAGAGAAGAATGCGCTTAGATGATAAAAAGGCTAAAATGCTTATCTTTTTAAACGCCAATCATAAAATATAAAATTCGTTATATTTTGATTTTATATTTAAGTATTTATAATATAATAATTAATATTTGTCAAAATATTAAACAAGCAATATAAGTTAATTTTAAACCTTTAATTTCATGAAATGTATAAAAGAAATGGAATGACTGAATTTTTTTGTTTTTAATTACACTATGTGACGCCAAATAGAAACGGGTCTTTAGACTTGGCCTAAGATTGATTGCCTGTGTTATTCATAAGTTCATACTTCTAGGCAGTAGCAGTTAACAGTTTTATAAAATTTGTGTTTTTGATGGTAAAATAAAAGAATTATAGAAACATATATCACTCGTCTTATTGTAAACAGATTAACTCAAAATTTAAGGTTTTTGGGAGAACGCAATTCAAGATTTGTCATATATTTGTATATGGTTGAATTCTCCGGCTAATTTCTAGGGCACTGCAGTGGGTGGCTAATTTTCTGCTAAAGAATATTTTTATACTAGTTTGAAGAATTTGCTATATTTTTCCTCTGTATTTTTCATTAAAAATTGATTCACTTTACTGTACAAATTTATGCAGCCAAATACAACTTTCAGAATAAATTCATACGGAGTATTTCTGAATACATCGGTGTAGTATAATATAGTAAATAAATCATGTTTTTATGGTGTTACATATACAGATTTATTTCGGGTTGATTCATCTTACATTTAAAAATCAAAGCATTTTCAATTAACAAAATTTATAAAACAAAGATGCATATACATATATTTCAGCTAGTTTCATCTCATTGAGTGTAATACGAGTCTGAACATATTGTCGTCAGCCAGTTAATAATATATATCATAACATCTCAAAAAATTAGAATTTCACATTACATTAGTTCACATTACATTAGGTACATTTAGTATGTACCTTTACTTTTTTCTTTTTATTCCAATTTTGGTTCATATATTCTAATAAAATTTAATTTAGTATAAATTAATGTATAACATTCAATCTACTCTGGTAAAAAGACTTAAACATTCATTTTTTATATACAAGTATACAAATAATTGCAGATTCGCTTATTAAAGATAAATTAAAGCGATCGCCATAGCTGTAAAAAATAGCCATACCTATATTCACTGATAGCTCAAAATCGCTCTTCTGTATGGAATCGCTTGTTGAAATAAAGCGATCGCTATAGCTATAAAAAATAGCCGATATTCAAAAATAGCCATATCTATTTTCACTGATAGCTCAAATTCGCCATATCGTCCATCACTAATCTGCAGTTGCCCCCGAATCCGACAAGCTTTTTATTAGTCTCAGCTGGGCATTAGTGATGCCCATTATTATTTTAGTAAATTAAGTCTGTGCTGCCACCCTACAAGAAACGCTGATAGTGTTACTAATACACTCACACTTGTAATTGACAATGCTGATCCTGCGATGACGTAAACATTGATACTCAAATTTATGTATGTTCCTTTGATCGCTCACGCATGTCCGCATGTTCCCAACGACAGCCTATAATCATGAAAAAGGACTCAAACTGGGAAAGCGTCGGACACCTTGTACAGAACAAAAGAACATACAGCAGATACCATTATACATGTGAGACAGATACATAATTCTCAACGGAATTTTATGTATGCGAGAACAGTTTATCCGATTTAATCATGTTGTCACTACTGACTGTCATATGACAATCAAATGATTATCGCGGTTGTTTTGTTATTTTTTAAATTCCACCATTTTTAACCGACGAAAACCATATAAAAAATAAGTTTAAAAAATGAAAAAGAGAGCATTTCAAAGCTCCATGCTAAAAGAAAAAAATCGAAAATAATATTAAAAAATACCAAAAGCTGTCGGAATGTATGGGGCGCACTCAAAAAATTTATACGCGAAAAATAATAGTGGTTAGTGGTGATTCATTTTTGAATGTGTTTCCGCATGAGGAAAGCGCTCTTCTGTTGTTTTGGTATTTTCTGAATTTAAATTGAACATTCTGAACTCGAATTCTTATAAAACTATTCATTTTAAACAAATAAGAAACACGTATGCTTTTACCACGTACAAAATTAAAAACGTAATGAAATAAAGTAAATAAAAAGCAAAAAGCTTTGTTTAATTTTTGGTGGAATATAACAATGGTCATTTATGATAGTATAACAGTCAAACCTGATATCTACAGTAAACTATCATTTATGACACGTTTTGATAGTTAGAGGGTCAGCACTGATCCAGGAAAAGGACTGAGAGTGAGCAGTGCGGCTATATACTTAATCAGTAGGCGATGTTGGTGTATAAGAAGGAGACAAAAACTTACACGTACACAGATGTTTACATCACATTTGCGCAAGTCCCCTTAAGTTTGTGATAGAAAGTTTGTATGAGGCGCTGATCGTTAGGTTGACATTGCTGACAATCAGATGATAGTCAGTATTCTTGTAGGGCATGTAGTGTTAAGCACATTAGGGCAGGATGGATTTTATGGAAATTTTGTATATATTATTTTGTCAGCCTTTTAGCATTTTTATTTGAAACTATGTATTTTCCTTTTTTATAATTCCTTTTCTATACAAAATGAAAAAATAAGTTTAAGCCTGCACGTATATCTAGAGCATTTCCCGTACCCTTGAAGAAATGCTGGAAGAATACACAAGCACAGAGCTGCTCAACCCCTATACACTTGTAGCTGTTTTGTTTTTGTTTTGCCCTGAATTATAGGCACAAATTCAAATTCACACTTTGAATATAAAAAAAAATTTATAGCACTCCCATATGCCCTCACATATAATTTCGAATCATATGAAAATGCTTGAATTTCTTATGAAAGTGTCAAGAAAAAGCACTCCCGTATGAAGCTCAAGCACTTGTGTATTAATAAAAAAATTTTACACTAGCAATTTGACAACTAAAAATTATTCAAAAACAAGCAAAACTGTACTAAAACAAGAGGGCCTATTCCAACTTCATATGATATTAGTTAACTACTCTCAATGGAAGTCAGTAACTAGTGATACACAATTCTGGTTCAGAACTAGACCTAGAGTACCAAATAAGTATTAGTTCGTTAATAGCTAGATTCTCAGTTATAAAATCGACAAAAAAAAAACTGCTACCAGCTTTAACGAGCTGCGGCTACATATGAGTATGCCTCTTTCTCAACACTATTACACCAGTACGTAACTATCGAAAAAGTACCAAAAAGGAATTTGTATATAGTTGGGAATTAGTGAAAAGTTGAAGCAGCGGGGGTAATTTCCACCACCTAGGACATCGCCATGTTAAATTCGCCAGTTGAAAACATGTAAAAGAGATAGATGGCGAACTATTAGTGGTTCAGAATGCAGTAGAAATGCACTTATTTTGAACTAGAGATTCTTCTTACGGAGTACTTTCTGTGACTTTTTGTTTCAATTCGGTATATTATTTTTCTTGGTTATGAGAAAATTTTTGACTGTGGGGAACCCTAAAGTAACCACGCCTATCATTTACTTGTTAAACATTTTATTAAATCCAAATAGTATTTCAGCACCTCAGTAATCTCTGTTGCTGTTGTTGTTGTAGCGACAAAGTTGCTCCCCGAAGGCTTTGGAGAGTGTTATCAATGTGTTAGTCCTTTGCCGGATACAGATCCGGTCCGTTCCGATACCACAGCACCGTTAAGGTTCTAGCCCGACCATCTCGGGAACGATTCAGGTCATTCCCTCCTTCCCCACCCCGAAGTTCCATGAGGAGCTTGGGGTCGCCAGAACCTCGTCTGTTAGTGAAACTGGATTCGCCGCGGATAGGTGAGGCTGACAATTGGGTTTGGAGAAGCTATATATTGCGCTGGCATCCTGAAGGGTTGCGCTACACAGCCCCATGAATTTGGTATTTTAGTCACCTCTTACGACAGGCATACCTACCGCGGGTATATTCTGCTCCCCTAACCCGCTGGGGTATCTCCGTTGCTAATATATGTATGTAGGTTAGGTTGCAAGGGCTCAGCTGGACACTGTGGTAACAGCTCACTACTTAGGCCGCCAGTGGGCCCATTGTAATACCCTATACGGTCTCAAAGAGGACCCCTACCCTGCCTAAAGCGGGTCAAACCACTTCGTGGAAATTATAAATTTTGCAAGAGCCTTTACTTCATAGAAGAGACCTCAGCGAGGTCACGTAGAAAAGGTTTACCAAGGATAGCCATCCTACGCCTACCAAGCGCTGGACAGTGACAGAGAAGGTGCTGTACGCTCTCTTCCTCTTCTGTACATCTGCAGCTGCACAATAGTCGAAGGTCGTTACCCCCATTCTAGCACCATGCGTGCCTATTAAGCAATGCCCTGTGGACGATAGAACTGATTTGTTTAAAATCAGAAGCGCTTCTGTGCGCCCCTTGTCATATGAGGGCCAGGTTTGCCTGGATGTCTCACACGATTATATGGCTGACCATAGTCCATTTGCGATTCCTATAGTGCTTGTGTTCACATGAAGCCTGAAAGTGGCCATGGGTATGCTTACCGAATCATTTCCCGGAAGGATATGGTCGGTGGTGCCTCTTCTGGCCAGCTCGTCTGCTCTGCAATTGCCTTCAATATCCCTGTGCCCAGGTACCCATATAAGACTGATACTGAAGTGCTGAGCCATCTCGTTAAGAGATCTGCGGCATTCAGTGACCGACTTTGCGTTGTCGACGAATGAGTCCTGGGCCTTTAATGCGGCCTGGCAGTCTGAGAAAATAAACACCCGTTTACCATCCTTAGGCATAGACCCTAGATGGTTCACAGCACTGTGTATTGCCAGCATTTCCGCTTGGTAAACACTACAGTGATTTGGTAGGCGATAAGAGACCTCTAGACCCATATCCGGCGAAAAGAAGCCTGCTTCCACCTTCCCGTCAAGCTTAGAACCATCCGTGAATATATTGATGGCACCCGGTACCGTATGTTGTCTGGTATTCCAGTCCTGTCGCGATGGTACATATATACTATAGTTTTCAACGAAGACGTTTTTTGGCGTGCAGTAGTCAGTGCGCACCGATATTGGGACTGGGGCGTTCGTGACCAGGATTGTAGCGTGTCCACTAGATCCATTTGACCAGAGACCTGTTTCCCTTATGCGTAGAGCGGCGATGACCGCTATTTCCTTCGCCACCAGGTCAAGAGGTGGAAGGTATAGCATTGTGTTGAGTGCTTCAGATAGAGTGGAGCCGAGAGCCCCGGTGATGCAGAGCTCCGAACTCCGTTGCACCTTTTGAAGCGTCTTAAGATAGGTAGTTTTAGCTAGTGCAGACCACCAGACCAAGGCACCATATAGAAGAATCGGGCGCACAATGGCAATATAAATCCAGTATGTCACCTTGGGGGAGAATCCCCAGGAGGTGCCAATTGCCCTCTTGCAGGTGAACAGCGCTGCTGCTGCCTTCTTGCATCGCTCCACTATATGGTAACTCCATAAAAGCTTCCTATCTAGAATTACCCCCACCCAAATACTTGACTCGATCGCGAAACGCTAAAAACGTATCCCCAATTTGGTACTTTGTACCTCCTCGTGAAGAGGACAAGCTCGGTTTTATCCGGGTTGACTTCCAAGCCTGTGGCTGTGGCCCAGTGCGAAATTTTGAATAGGTCCCCTTCCATTAGGTTGCAAAGAGTTTGCGGAAATTTCACCCGCATGGTGGCGCAGATGTCATCTTCATACGCGATCACTTGGTGACCTTCTGATTCCATGAGGCGCAGTAGTTGGTTGACGGTAACCACCCAAAGTAGCGGAGGGAGAACACCTCCCTGCGGAGTGCCTCTGCCGACCGGTCTGCGGATCACGCATCCACCTAGCTCAGTTTTAATCTGCCTACGCGTAAACAGATTGTATATAAACTCCACCAGGCGCGCGTCCACCCCCAGATCGGTCAGCGCCGAGGTGATGGCTCCGGGAGAACGTTGTTGAAGGCACCCGCTATATCTAGAAATGCCACCAATGTGTATTCCTTGAGGTCTAGTGACCTTTCGATAGCGGATACCAGTGAGTGCAAGGCCGTGTCAGTTGACCTGCCCTTAGTATAGGCATGCTGAGCTTGCGAAAGAAGCGACGGCTCAATCCTCCTCCTGATATGGTCCTCTAGAAGTCGTTCGAGCGCTTTAAGCAGAAAAGAAGATAAGCTTATAGGCCTATAATCATTTGGTTTAGAGTGGGAGGGTTTCCTGCCTTGGGGATAAAGACCACGTTGACTTCCCTCCACGATACTGGTACGTAATTGAGCTTAAGACAACCTATAAACATCCCTTTAATCCAGGGCCTTATAAGTTCGGCAGTATACTAGAGCTGAACCGGAAAAATTCCATCCGGCCACGGGGATTTATAGGGCTTGAAGGTCTGTAAAGCCCAATCTATGCTTTTATCACCTGTGATTTCGCTTATCAGCTGATCATTAGGTGACCCTCCGCTGACAATACTTGAAGACATTCCCGTACTTGCTGGGAAGTGCGTATCCATTAGAAAGTTTATGGTTTCAGCGCTGGAGTCCGTCCAGTGCCCATCCGGCTTTTGGACGTAACTTAGCTGAGTTGGAGATTTCGATAGCACCTTCCTTAACCGGGAGGCCGCGGATGTAGATTCAATCCTGCCGCAGAAATCCCTCCAGGAGGATGGCTTTCCATTCCGGATTGCTTATTTATATATATTTATTTTCCCTTTATAAGCAGCCCATGAGGATTAATGTCCATCATGCTTTGCTTTATTAAAGGCCGCCCTACATGACTTCCTAAGCTTATCAAGATCAGACGACCACCATGGTGGTTTGTTTGTGAATTTCCAAAACCTTTTTAGCCGGGCAAGTCCTATCTAAAGCATTCCTACATTTTTGACTGAAATTATTTACAAACACGTCTAGCTCCTCCTCGCTTTCTGGGGCTCGTACCTCTTCAGATAGCTTTTTACCTATTATCTTCTTATAGTAGCCCCAGTTAGTTCTTCTAATATTTTGTATGTACTTAGGACTTGCGTGCGCCTGTGATATAGAAAAACTTATATATATATGGTCAGAAAAGGAGTGCTCCTTTAGAACTCTCCATGAAACGATCAGGTCGCTGAAAGAGTCTGTGACCAGTGTTATGTCAAGGACCTCTTCGCGGTTCCTCGTAATGAAAGTGGGATCATTTCCCCTATTACATATACTTAGATTAGTGCCTAACAGATAGTTAAATAAAGACTCACCTCGGTCATTTGTATCACTGCTGCCCCACTGTGCGTGATGAGCATTGGCGTCGCCTCCGAGTAGGATGAAATCGTTTCGTGGATTTGCCGCTCTCACGAACTCCTTGAAATTATCCGGTGGTAATGAGCCTTGGTGATCGTGCGCTAGGTAGAAGGAGGCAAGTTTCAAGCTCCTCCCTAGCACCTCGACGCTGACCGCTGTCAAATCCCCATCGCTATAATTGGGTAGAAGAAAAACATTAAGAGTAGACTTAGCCAATATACATGTGCGAGGCTTACCCTTTTCCTGAGCGCTATAGAACTTATACGTTGGTGTCCGCAGGCCACAGATCCTATTGCCAGCGATCCACGGCTCCTGGACTAGAACGATGTCTACGGCAGGTGCAGTAGGAGTGCAGCTGATGCTGCTTTGCAGTGATGCAGGTTTATTTGGAGGACCTGGATCACTGCTTGTTTGTGCTCTGCTCCGTGAGCGTCGCGTCGGAATCACCATCCTCCAGAAGCCGACCCTCAGAGTATAACCCTCTGAGAGCCAAGCTTCCGCTCGAACCTGACGAAGCATAGCCACCAGCTTCTTCGCCCTCGTCTACCTCCATCTCGTCTTCACTGGGGGCCACCTCCGTACGAGATGCAAGGTTTACCAAGGCTTCAACGTCAGCCTTATAAACCTTAAGGCTTATATTTTTGAAGCCGTAGCTTACCCTGAAATCCTGCTTTTTCAACGCTTCGACGCTTGCGCTGTCGAGCAGCAGGACAATCTGCATCGTGGCCCGTTCAGTCTTCTCCACGTTAACCACCTTCCAGTTTTGGTGGACCGTGGTCATTTACTTTTTCCGCAATTTTGGCCCATTGCTCATCAAAGGAAGTTTTATTTGCGCCATATACCGGTGCTCCTCTGGCTAGATCCACATTGCTTCCAGCTTATGAACAAGCACGAGGAATTGGGCGCTTGTGGTCTTTTTTGAATCTTCTAATATAAAATACAATTTTTTTTATACAATAATAACTAATTACTTAATAATAGTCACTTTTTTGTTTGTGCCGCTCATTTTCAACCAAAGCAATGGGTGAATACCTGTTGTTTCTTTTTGTCTAGAACCAGAAGATGCTGATCCGATCGAGCCGGATTCATATATTCTATATTACAATCCATAACTGTAACATTCCTCTTATCTCACTTACTTACTTACTTAATTGGCGCTTAACCATTTAAACGGTTATGGCCGTCCAACAAGGCGCGCTAGTCGCTTCTTCTCTCTGCTAACCGGCGCCGGTTGGTCCTCTAACTTAAGCGGCAATTACCCACCGACGTGCGCCGTATGTACGGACGTTTGTCGTACGAAACACGTTTGACCGAACCCTCAAGCCCGTAGGAATCAATGTGTGCGTCTGTGTACATGTACATAACATATTTGTGTGTGTATTGTTTACAGATAAGCACTGTTGCCATTGACCATTTTGCATGCATGCTTATGGAAACATCAACTTTTTCCAATTTAATTTTTGATGTTGTAAAAGGCTGGAGTTAATATTAAATAAATATAAATAGATTTATTTATATTATTTATAATCTGAACTTTTACATAATTATTTCGAATTATTTTCACAATTTTTCAAACTTTAATTAGGTGTTTTTGCATAAAACTGCAAACGGTCAAAAATTAGCTCACAAAAGCTAGGCAACCCTGTCTAGTGAGAGAGCGATCAGCTGACACGTTCTTACGGAAAAAATCAAATTTTTTTTGATTTCTACGTTCCGGGCTACGTACTTACGGGCGTTGCACGTCGGTGAGTTTTCGTTTACATTGCACACTCATAAGATAGGTCGTGTCAGCTGACACGTTCGTAAGTAACTGCCGCATAAGTGGTCTGATTTTTAGGGCAAAGCAACAACAGTGAGTTAAAATTTGTTTTGCCTGTATTTAGAATTCCAGTGTTTTAGCGAAGTTTTAACATAAATAAGGTGTAATACGACAGTTTTGCTGTTCTTGTTGTAGGAAAGACAAAAACATTCCTCGAAAGTCTTCAGTAGCGCACTTGTTTGGATATGACGTAAATACAAGTTGTTTGTTTTAACATTTAATTTTTTGGAACCAATTAAATATACGCATATAGGCGTAATATTTTAGCACGGCATTACGTATCTATGGAACCCAACACCAAAGATACCCAAATAATGAATCTCTGTAATTAAATCCTGTAAAGGTCCATCGATATTCACCTACTAGTTTATGCGAAAAAAAGTACTAAAAGTGGATTTACTCATGAAAAATGCAAAAAACAACATTTTTCGGGGACAACATTGGTGAAAATTTTTCTGATAGCCGAATGACAGAATAAGGAAGAATTTAAACAAAACAAAACAAATACAATTTTTCAAATTTAGAAAAATTAAAAAATAATAATTATTATCATTAGCCCTATCATGCCCGAATTAAAATAGGCGGAGAAAAAATTTTTTGAGTAGATATATAAGATAAGGTTGACATCAATATCAACTGTTCAAAATTTCAAGGTCCTAGGTGTCCTGGTTCAAGAGCTACAGGATGTTGCGTATATGCAACATTGGGCAATGGTGATATATATTTAAAAACAAATTTATTTCTTTTACAAATGCCGTTTATTTATATTTTATGTATGATAAGACACGAAACTGTTTTTTTGGGGATTGGAACACAAGTGCACATTACATTTGCTGCATTTACAGCTTGGAAACCCAGTGGTGCATACTCTACATCTGCCGCTTTTTCCCCATTCCAGCCAATGATGATTACCATCAAGTCGTAGTGATTTTGGTGGGTTTTCAACATAAGCTCTTTTATAGGAATTTGATTCAGAGCTCCTAGAAGCAGCTGGTGACGATGGAGCTGGTGATGGTGGAGCTGGTGATGATGGGGCTGGTGATGCTGGGGAAGATGGTGCAGTTCCTGAATTCATTGTCAAAAGGAGTGATGATGAACGATCTCTCTTTTTGGCGACTGCTGTAGTTTGACTTGCGTTCAAAAGTTCGGCAGCAACATCCAATTGAAAATCTATAAGCGGCATATACTTTGATTCGCCGTATGTATGTGCAATGTCTCTGCGGTACAACAACCAACTGTTTACTAAACTCGAATTTATGCACCAGTATACTATGCGCATGTACCATTTATTTGAACGGTGGTTGATTTTGTACAATTCAAGCAGCATGTCTGCAAGATCAACCCCTCCCATGTGTTTGTTGTAACATTCAACTATACCAGGACGAGGTATATTTATAAATTTCTTCTCTTTGCGGCACCATCTATTACATTCAGTCATGGGATTCTTACCTACATAATTTGAAACCAGTTGTACGCTCTTATTATCATACCAACGGCAAGTAATCAAGTTGTGCGTTGCTTCATATTTGAAATTGCTTGATCCACGTCCTCGCTTTTGAAGGATTTTCTCACTGCTTAGATCACAATTTTTCAATCGGTTGCTTCAAATTGTACCAACGGCCAGTATCCATTTTTCTTTTAGAGCACACATCAAGCTTATTGAAGAAAACCAATTGTCAAAAAACAGTTTGAAATTTTGGTTTACTGGCATATTGGATGATAAAAATAGCACGATATCTGATGATATTCCCAGGCCATAAGTCTTGTACGTTCCTTCTCCAATATACATACTAAAATCATATATAATGCCGGACACACCAGCTCTCGTAAACATTTTGAAACCCCACTTTTGGGGCTTCATTGGCAGATACTGCTTCAAACTATATTGACCTAAAAAAGAATTTTATTCAGAAACCTATTACATATGTTCATAAATAATAAGTTACCTTTATATGCAATCATTTGCTCATCTATACTTTGGTACTCTTCCTGTGAAATATCATTGAATTGTTTTTTTATGATGTCCAACATAGGCCGAACTTTGTACAACTTGTCATAGTTAGGCGCTCATTTCTGAGGCTGTTTACAATTATCATTCAAATGGAAAAATTGTTTTATTTTCTCAAATCTGTTTCTTGCCAATGCATTTGCAACGGCCGCTAATTTGAAATTGGACGCCCACGCCATTCGATAGGTTGGTATTTTCACAACAGCAAGATAAAGAAGTATGCCAACAAACCTTTTCATTTTAGGTACAGTGCATTTAAATTGTATTCCCTTTGGTTGCATGGCATATAAATTCGTTTCCTCACATATTTTCAGCCACAGTTCATCCGTAAAGAAAGTACTAAAATATTCTATGGGTTTTTTCACCGCATTGCTGCATAATTTACTTTTCCACGTGGTCTCACATTCCATAACCTCAGCACTACTCCACTTCAAACTATTGATATCAATTTTTTCCATTACCTCCTGTGCAACGATTTCACTTTCATTCAAATCTTCAACATCTTTGCTTCCAATAATTTGGTCAGTCAAACCAACTTCCACATTTTCAGCTCTGTTATCTAAATTTTTCAATGTTTCCTCTATAATTTCCTCCATATTTTGATCTTCTTCTTCTTCGCTTTCATCGTCAGCCGAATCATCCCAATCAAGGTTGGCAATTCTTTCAATCTCAGCTTGAGTCAGACCTTTTGGGCGCATCTTAGCAAGTGTATATTGAAATAAATTATATTTTTCGAAAATTACCACAATAGACCAATGTTGCATATACGCAACACGAAAATAAAAAAATTATTACAGACAAATTATATAATATTTTCATGTAGGGTTTTTTTCTAAATACTCTCTTACCTTTTTATATTTATGCAGTAATGTTGGTTTCAGGTTGAAATAATTATTTTTATAATTTTTTTCCACTTTTTTAGAACACCGTTTTTTCGCAAAATCAATTTTTCAACTTCACTCCCACAAATACAGCTACCGACTGAGAGCGTGTACAGCTGACTGCCAAACAACTTGCTGTTTGCTTTCTCAACACAGTAAGCTATAATTTAAAAGAAAATTAAAAACAATGACTTGAAAATAACGGGAGTTAGAGGCTCGGAAACACAATGTTGCGTATATGCAACATTGGGCATGAGAGGGTTAGAAAAAAGTATTGTTCTGGACTTGAGCTCGATTCGAACCTTGAATGATTTATCAATAGACCGATGAAAAACAAAAACAATTGTTAATAAACCATGAGCACTTGGGAATGTCAAACAAAGTAATTGACAATAAACAAAAATCCAGCATTATCAGTGATTTGCACCAGATGGCGCAACACTGAAAAAATATAGTTGGTAAAAAGGAATAGCAGTAGCAAATTTGCCAGTCAAACAGACCACCGCTGTATAGCTAAATGGTTAGCGCAGCATGCCTAAAGCGTACTGATGATGAAGGCTTAGCACCCTTCGAAATGGATCTATCTGCGCAGCTATGGCAGGTTGTCTGAAAAATTTTCTACTTACTATTCCAAAAACAAAATACAATTTTTCAAATTTAGAAAAATTAAAAAATAACAATAATTATCATTAGAAAAAAATTATTGTTCTGGCCTTGAGCTCGATTCAAACCTTGAATGATAATTCATATGTATAAAATGCATGCAATTTATGAAATCATTTTTATTATATAAAATTACTTTGACATATCAGATTGTCAATATTATTTTAGTCCTGGTACTTTTAACACATTTATAATATTTAAGAAGAACATTCAAGGAGTAAGAAACATGATTAATGCTTACATTAATACGTGTTTCATTTATTTTCATTGAGGGATAAGTTCGCAAAAATAAAAAGCACATTTTTATAAAGTGCATGTGAAGCTCCATAGATAAAATGAGTAATAGAAGGAACATTGGTTTATATATTACATTTCTAAAATGAAAATCTCCTGCTAAAAAAGTAATAGAATGAACATTGGTATGTATATTACGTTTTTAAAATAAAAATCTCCTGCTAAAAAAGGAGCAAAACCTAACTACATTTTTTCATTTACGTACTTAAATACAGTCCCTATTGTGATTCAAGATTTGGGGCAAATTTTGAAAAAACTCCGAACAACAATTCCTTCATTATATGACATTCGACTGCCTAGCCCACTGCCTTCCACTCTATTGGCAACATAAGCTCTATTTAAGCTGCCAAACTAAGTAGTAAACAATGCTGTGTTGCTTTGAGTGATTTATCTCCAGGTATTAAAGAAAATTAAAATCATTGTTTACTATATAGTTGGGCAGCTTAAGTAGAGGTTATGTTGCGAATAGAGTGGAAGACAGTGGACTAGGCAGTCGAATGTCATATAATGCAGGAATGGTGTTCGGAGATTTTTCAAAGTTAAAAAAAAAAAATGATAAAAGCTTTAATATAAATAAAACTATTGTTTTAATAACAACAAAAACGCCATATATATTCTGTATACATAACTTTGTAAGGATTATCTCACTTTAAAATTTGAATTAAATAATCTAAAGTTTTGTTTTGAAACTGAGTCGAGAACTGTGCGTGTGAATGTGCGAATTTTCACCGATCAGCTGTTAGTTGCGCTACTTGGTAAAATTTACAATGATTAAAATTAGCCAAAAATAGGAAAAATGTCTCATCAAACTGGGATAAAAGGTAGAAGCCCGTATTTTGGAAATTAAATAGAATTATAAATCATTTGCTTATGTAACCATTTTCTCATACGCTTTTAGCAAATGAAAAACTAATAAAAGTTTTTGGAAAAAGTAAAAATGGAAAGCTGCGTGTGATAAAGGTGTCTATCGAGAATGGTAAGTCTTGGTTTTTTTTATTGCGATTAAGCATATGTACAAATATGTTTATATAAAGGGTGCGACTTGTACCAATTGATAATAATATACTGGATCATTACACTTTCAGAAGAACTAAATTGTACTGCCACAGCAGAGGTGAAAAAAGACTGGGAAAGAGACTATGACAAATTAATTGTACCATTGATAGAAGAGAGCGTCCCCTGTTACATACTTTATCGCTTGGATAGTAAAACCTCGCTTGGTTACGCTTGGTTATTATTGAGTTGGGTGCCAGATACGGCGACAATACGACAAAAAATGGTATATGCTTCAACAAAAGCAACACTCAAAAACGAATTTGGTTCTTCGCATATCACAGAAGAATTACATGCAACAAATAAAGAAGAGACGACATTTGATGGTTATATACGACATAAACAAGATTTTGCCGCGCCTGCACCGCTCACAAGCCGCGAAGAAGAATTGGTAGAATTGCGAAAAAAGGAAATAAATACGGAAATTAATACAGATACACGTCATCAAACATTAGGTGGTGTGACTTGCCCGATGTCTGATGCCACTGTTGCTGCTATTAAAGATATACTAAATGGTACATATGATTATCTACAATTTCGCATTGATCTCGAAGAGGAGCGTATACACGTATCAAAGGCAGCAGTGGTGCCACTAAACGAGCTGCCACGACAAGTGCCAACTGAAAGCGCACGTTATCATTTATATTTGTTCAAGCATACATACGATGGTAATTATCAAGAGTCGTTTGTATTTATTTATTCAATGCCTGGCTATAATTGTTCGGTGCGAGAACGTATGTTGTATTCCAGCTGCAAAGCACCATTTTTAGATGACTTAAATGCGCTCGGCGTAAATGTTATGAAAAAAGTAAGATGTATTTTTGTTTACTTTCAAATATCAATACATGATTTTACTTGCTATATAGTTGGAAATTGACAGCGGTGCAGAATTGACTGAGGATTTTTTGCATGATGAGCTACACCCCAAAAAGTTTGTCAACAGCAGACCAGCGTTTGCAAAACCAAAAGGTCCACCTAATCGTGGTCCAAAGCGTTTGACGCGCCCACAAGAGCAATCTTTTTAAGTGCAGTATTTTGACAAACAGCTCCAAGCTGCAATCTACACCTCGCGGCAATAATTGACTAATGCTTTCTTTATTCTTCCATCTAATATTTAACATTCTATATTGAAACAAGTTTAATTGTGTAAAAAGAGGAGTTTACATGTTTCCATTTAACAACATATTAATATAGTACATAGTACACTTGCATATATAAACATACATGCATAAATTAAATATTGATAGTTATTATACATATCATATGTGTATAAGTATTCTTGCCAATTTTTACTTTTTATGTACGTATATGAAATGCACGTACATAATACATGTTTCGCAGGTATATCATACCTTGTTGCTTTCTATTGGCATCCACAAGCCATCGGTAATAATGTGCTTTTTGAATATACCTTCATTGACCACAATAGCTTTGTATGGTTTCACTATTACTTAGAACCATTTGCTCAGGTCGCAAAAGGTGATGATGTGCAACGTGTAATACCGGTGAGTGCTCTACGGATATGAAGCATTTCATGTACTAATAACGGTCTCCTGCTTTCCATCACGTTAGGTGTCATTGCAAATAATGGGATTCAAGGGATTGATAAGCGCAATTCAAAGCTTTATAGCTGCAAAGCTTCCTCAACCCAATTGTCAACTTCACCTACGCGAGGGGAATCCTGTTAGAAATATGAATTTATCACACATTTAGCAGGGCGAGGCTCTGGTGACTCTGTTCCTAATGGAACTAGAAGGTAGGGGGGCCTAGAAGGTTTAATGTGGTCATATTAATCGCTCCCGAGCTGGTCGGGCTAGTACCTTAATGTTGTAGCGATAAGGACACTCCCTGAAGGCCTTGGCCTTATCGATGTTGTTGTTGTAGCAGTGCTTCGCCCCACCTAACAGCCGCGACCGATCACAAATTGTCATCAATATCCTCTAACGGGAGTCCAAGGAAACTTGCTGTTTCAACAGGGGTGGACCATATTGAAAGGGGTGTTAGAGGGGTTGGTTCCACATTACATTTAAGGAGATGGTTGGTGTCATGTGGGGACACATTGCAAGCGGGGCATACATTTTGTATGTTGTTGTTGTTTAGCAGTGCTTCGCCCTGTAGGGTTATCTACTTTGTAAAATATACTTAAATTTTTTTAATTATTTTTATGTCATTACTTTTAATCTTATTTCAAAATAAAAATTTTCTAATTAGTTATTTAAAAAATTTTTTAAAAGTGAAAATAATAAATAATAAATGGAATAAATTTATTTAAATATATAGTTTAACACTATATATTTATGGCGATATCGAACCAAAGGAATTGTTTAAAAACTATTTTTCGTGTTATTTATTAACAAATTTTCCTTAAAACCCATCCATACAAAATGAAGATCGCGATGGTGTTGCGCCTCAATTGGAATGTGTGGCCATCGAGGCGAGTCGATACGGAGCTCTTGGATGTGCCGCAAACGTGTCTTTACCAGTCAATTAAGGAACAGCAGGATCTACCGTCTATGCAATATTTGATGATGTAACACGTCAGTATAGAAGAAACTAGAACATTTCTGGACTAAGAGAATAATGTAAAGAATTTGATGTCGAAGAAGATTATCGGATATATGTATTGTAACGATTTTACTTGCAAATCCTCTTATTTGCAATCCTCTGCTAAGTTCGAATCACTAAACTGTTGAATAAATAACTCCAATATTGAATAATGGAAAATGGCCTTTATTCAAGTAAAGTACTTCACAATAACACTTGTACTTTGCAACGAATAGCTTACTTAATAACCAAACTGATTGACAGCTCAAATGAAACTCTACTATTCAAAATAATACTGCTATAGCTCGCTAGATAGCGCTTAATCCAAATCTCAAATCAAACTGAATTGCAGCGCCTCTACATCTGTTGCCTTTTATACCCTTTGGTTTCCTCGTTCGCATTTTTCCAGAATGTACTAGCATTGTCCATGAGCTCTCAAACTTCTCAGCTATAACTAAAATTGCACAATTTTATACATCTTTTAGGCGCTTCCAGAATCTACTAGTCCAGTAGCTCTCAAACTTCTCAGATATATGCATGTGTTTGCGCATTGACTCTCCGCTGCTCATATTCGTACATGGTGCATATGTGTAGACGCAATTATTTATTCGTTTATGTAGATACATAAAGATTGAATTATTGATGTGAATGTTTGTAGTTTACAGTCTCTCGCGCGCACATAGGCGTATAAGTAAATGCATCTGTGTGTGACATCTCTGGGCTGCCTTGTATATGTGTATACTTGATTTGATTATTAACGTAAATACTGCTTGGCATGGCCTTAGCATCGCCTTAGTGATGGGATAACTTAGTGATGCTAATATCCGTGACACTGCCCTCCACCTAAGTCTGATCGTCCCGATCAGACAAATCTCTCGATCTAAACGTTGCCAGCCTTTCCAAATGGACCACTTTCATTTTGGTTCGTGGTTTACCGATGGTTTGTATGCGGTACACTACATCGTTGATCCGTTTTATAACTTTGTATGGGCCTTCCTAATTACACTGCAATTTCGGGGACAAACCTTTTTTACGTTGTGGGTTGTATAACATCACCAAATCTCCTTCTTGAAAACCTTCTGAATTAATTGCTTTATCATATCTGCCTTTCATCTTGTCACTCATAATCTTTGTTCGTTGCCTTATCAGATCATGTATTTCTCTTAGCTCTTCTTCCAAATCACTAGTGGATTTCCTGATATTTCTCTCCGCATTGGCATCTATCCCAAACTTCAAATCAGCTGGCAGTCTAAGGTCATTGCCAAAAATTACTTTTGCAGGGGTTTGGCCCGTTGTCTCATGCACTGCTGATCGGTAAGCCATCAAGAATAATGGTATGCGGATATCCCATTCTTTATGGTACTTGTCTACTACTTTCCTTAAGTGCTCCTCCAGTGTTCTATTGAATCGTTCTACCATACCATCGGATTGAGGATGCAATGCAGTTGTCCGTGTTTTTCGAATGCCCAATGACTTACACATTTCCTGGAACACAGCTGGTTCGAAATTCCTGCCTTGGTCAGAATGTAACTCCATTGGTACACCATACCTTGCAACCCATTCGTTTTTAACCACTTCTGCTACTGTTTCTGCTTCTTGGTTTGGGATTGGGTATACCTCTGGCCATTTACTGAAATAATCCATAACCACCGCGGTTGCTAGTAGGAAATGGGCCTGCGACATCCATGGCGATCCTTTCAAATGGCGCACCTGAGTTGTATTGCTTCATCTGGCCATGACTTCGTGTTCTGGGCCCTTTCGCTCTGCTGCAAACCTCGCAGTTCGCAATCCACTCAGTGGCCGACTGACGGCAACCAACCCAATAGAATCTCTGTTTAATCTTCTCGAGCGTCTTCGTGATTCCAAGATGACCTCCGCTTGGACCATTATGCAGCTCGCTGAGCACATCAGGAATCCTCTTTCTGGGAACAACTATCAGTTTATTCTTGTATTTACCATCCTCACTCTCCCATACTCGATGAAGGCAACCGGATATCAATTCTAAACTGTTCCACTGTGCCCAATATGACTTCGCAATGGGACTCTCTGCTGACATCTCTTCTCTGTTTGGTCTTTCATTTCGTTCGAGCCCTTGCATAACACGTGACAGATCTGCATCTTCTAGCTGGCACTTTCTTAGCTGTTCCTTGTCCCATTCATCTGTACATGTTATATTCATTAGCCGGACATCTATAATGTCTTCTTTAGCCTCGGCTTTTGAACAGTGCTTGCATTCCAGACTACATGGTCGTCGTGACATTGCATCAGCATTTCCATGGGTACTACCTTTTCGATGCTCAATGGAAAAGTCATAGCTTTGTAGTCGCTCGATCCACCGTGCCAATTGTCCTTCCGGATTACGGAACTGCAGAAGCCATTTCAACGCTGCGTGATCTGTCCTGACACGGAATCGCTGGCCGTAGAAGTATTTGTGAAAATGTTTAATGCACTCTACCAATGTCAACAGCTCTCTCCGCGTAACACAGTAGTTCCTCTCTGGTTTTCCAATCGAACGGCTGTAATATGCAACTACCTTCTCCTGTCCATCGACCAGTTGTGATAAAACGCCTCCTATAGCATATCCACTCGCATCTGTATCTAGAATAAATGTAGCTCCTGGAATCGGATATGCTAACATTGGGGCAGTGCACAAACGCTCCTTCAATGTTTGGAAAGCCACTTCTTGCTCCTTCTTCCATTCAAAAGCTTTGTTTTTTCTTGTAAGCTCATGGAGGCTATGGGCTACGCTGGAAAAATTTGGTACAAATCGGCGGTAATATGTGCACAGCCCAAGAAAACTTCTCAATTCATGTAGGTTCTGTGGTCTTGGCCAATCCTTTACAGCCTCTATTTTTTCGTTCGCAGTGCAGATGCTCTCTGTCGTTACCTTGTGACCCAAATAATTGACTTCCTTTTTAAACAGCGCACACTTTTTGGGACTTAACTTCAGACCAGCGCCAGCTATTCTCTGGAAAACTTCCTCCAAGTTCTTAAGATGTTCATCAAAGTTCTTGCCCAATACGATGATGTCGTCCAGGTACACCAAGCATGTTTTCCAATGTAGTCCTTTCATTACCTGGTCCATGAGTCTCTCAAAAGTAGCTGGTGCATTACAAAGTCCAAAAGGCATCACTGTAAATTGCCAAAGACCATCACCGACACTGAAGGCTGTTTTCTCTTTATCTTCCTCCGTCACCTCCACTTGCCAGTAGCCGCTTTTCAAGTCCAGCGTGGAAAACCATTTCGTACCAGATAGCGAGTCCAGAGTGTCGTCAATTCTTGGCAATGGGTAGCTATCCTTTTTCGTTACGTCATTCAACTTCCGGTAGTCCACGCAAAACCTCATTTTTCCATCCTTCTTTTTTACAAGTACTACCGGTGAGCTCCATGGACTAGCTGATGGTTCGATGACGCCACTGTCGCTCATTTCTTGAATGATTTGACTCACAACTTCCCGCTTCGCCAGTGGAACACTACGTGGAGCTTGACGGATCGGCCTCGCATCTCCAGTGTCAATTTGATGTTTCACAACGTTGGTGCGGCCTGGTTTAGAATCATCCTGGTCAAATATGTTCGCGTACTTTAGGAGCAGTTGTTTTGCCTTACTCTGATATGCTTCCTCTAGCCCCTGCATCCATGCCGTGATGTCATTTGAAAGATCAGTATTACTAGCTGAAACGCGTTCCTGGAGCTGTTCACAGTTAATAACTACTTCAGCCTCTTGGCATCTTCCCAAAATAGCTCCTTTAGTCAGTTTGAGTGGTGACTTGAACTCATTGAGTACTCTTAGCGGAATACGTCCATCTTGTTTTGTCATAGCCAGGGTATTTCCTACAAGTATGTTTGGTGCTGATTTGTTTGCTGCTTCGACAACCCACAATTTGTTTGTCCCACAATCTCCATCAACCTTTGCCCAGATGACTGCTTCGGATTTTGGTGGTATTTGCTGACTCTCTTCCACCAGCACTCGTTTACTGCTGTAGCCTCTCTCGTAGCCGAAATTAAGTGGTACATCCATGTTTTTATATCGCATCGTCTTGCTTTGCATGTCGATCTTGATGCCCTGGTCGATTAAGAAGTCCACACCAATTATGATTTCATCAACAATTTCTGCCACTATAAAATTGTGTACTACCGTGACGTTCCCAATTGCGACTTCACATTCTACTTCTCCAATTACCTGGGTGTCCTCTCCCGTGGCTGTACGTAATCTTGTTCCAAGCAATGGTCTTATCTTTTTGTTGACTAAATCCGCTCGAATGATGGAATGAGATGCACCCGTATCTACAGTCAGTAACCGTTCCTTTCCGTCCACATGTCCTCCAACAGTAAGATTGCTCGATCTTCTTCCAATCTGCGAGATAGAGATTATGGGGCATTCAATTGCGGGAGCCAGCTGTCGCCCCTTGCGGCTGACTCGATTTAGTTTAACGATTGAGTGGTCTTGGATATTTGCTCATCACCTTCTGCTCTGCGTTTACGACCACCCACATTGTTGGAGCTATTGGGACCGCTGCTGCAATGTCGTGCAATATGACCTGGGTTGCCGCACTTGAAACATTTAATAACTCCGGCATTTTTCTGTTGTGATCCCTTCAGTGCTTCCAAAATAGTGTCTACCCAATCTGGTCTTTTCACTTCTACACGATGAGCTTTGTATGCTGGTTTACTCAATAGTGAGGCCGTTTCCTGAGTCAATTCATGTGATACCGTTTCAGCAAATGTCAGCTTTGGGTTTGCGTATGTAGCTCGCTTCGTTTCCATGTCCCGTATGCCATTTATGAAACTCTGGATTTTTACCCTTTCAGTGTATTCCACGGGTGCGTCCGCATTTGCAAGATGAGTCAATCTTTCAATATCTGAAGCAAACTCCTGCAATGTCTCATTTGCTTTTTGGTAGCGGTTTTGCAACTCAATTTAGAATATCTGTTTTCTATGCTCGCTTCCGTAACGTCTCTCTAAAGCGTTCATCAATGTTTCGTAATGGTTCCGCTCGTACTCTGGGATGGTCTGTAAGATTTCCGCGGCAGGCCCTTTCAGTGCCGCGAACAGAGCTGCAACTTTATCTTCAGCATTCCATTGGTTCACTGCTGCGGTCTTCTCAAACTATAGCTTAAAGACCTGAAAAGGAACAGAACCGTCAAAGGATGGTGTCTTTACCTTTGGATTACTCGCTGAAACAGCTGGGCGATTTAGTTGTAACTGCTCCATACGACCTTTTAAATCATCTACTTCTGCCTGAAATTGAGCCATTTTTGCATCCTGCGCTTCCAGTTTTGATGATACCTGTTCCAAAATTTCTGCCGACATTTCAGATATACGTGCCTCTTGCGCTTCCAATTGAGATGCCATATATGTCTTTTGGTCTTCCAGTTGAGATGACACTTGCGACGTCATTTCTGAAATACGTGCCTCCTGTGATTCCAGTTGGGATGCCATATATGTCTTCTGTGACTCCAGTTGGGATGTTATATTTGTCTTCTGTTCTTCCAGTTGTGATGCCATATATGTCTTCTGCTCTTCCAGTTGTGATGACATTTGTGACGACATTGATGCTACTGTCGATGTTTGTGCAGATATTGCAGCCAATATCATGCTCAAGTCTGTGCTGGTAACCGTCTGCGATGTTTCGTTTTTCTCTTCAATTTTTGTTGTCTCCTCGCCATCAAGATGAAAGACATACTCTTCCACATCAATTCCTTCTGCTTCCATTGCCTCTCTTAGCCGTGCCTGAAGTTCGTGTTTAACGCCGCTTGTATTCAATGCACGGTTATCCAACTCCTTCTTTAGTTGCTGGACCTTTAATTCACTGAACTTTGCCATGTCCTTGTTGTCCTCTGGAATTTATTCAACAATTCCTCTTCTGACACCAATTGTAACGATTTTACTTGCAAATCCTCTTATTTGCAATCCTCTGCTAAGTTCGAATCACTAAACTGTTGAATAAATAACTCCAATATTGAATAATGGAAAATGGCATTTATTCAAGTACTTCACAATAACACTTGTACTTTGCAACGAATAGCTTACTTAATAACCAAACTGATTGACAGCTCAAATGAAACTCTACTATTCAAAATAATACTGCTATAGCTCGCTAGATAGCGCTTAATCCAAATCTCAAATCAAACTGAATTGCAGCGCCTCTACATCTGTTGCCTTTTATACCCTTTGGTTTCCTCGTTCGCATTTTTCCAGAATGTACTAGCATTGTCCATGAGCTCTCAAACTTCTCAGCTATAACTAAAATTGCACAATTTTATACATCTTTTAGGCGCTTCGAGAATCTACTAGTCCAGTAGCTCTCAAACTTCTCAGATATATGCATGTGTTTGCGCATTGACTCTCCCCTGCTCGTATTCGTACATGGTACATATGTGTAGACGCAATTATTTATTCGTTTATGTAGATACATAAAGATTGAATTATTGATGTGAATGTTTGTAGTTTACAGTCTCTCGCGCGCACATAGGCGTATAAGTAAATGCATCTGTGTGTGACATCTCTCTGGGCTGCCTTATATATGTGTATACTTGATTTGATTATTAACGTAAATACTGCTTGGCATGGCCTTAGCATCGCCTTAGTGATGGGATAACTTAGTAATGCTAATATCCGTGACAGTATATAACTCGTTGCGTTCAAATCAATTAACCAACTTTTTGGAATACTTATTTTTTTCACGTGTGCTTATTGTGCTTTATTGCTCACAACTACTGAAATTGCTAAAGAAGATCTTATCCTTTACTTCGTATTAATTATATTAGCTGTTACAATTTTATCTCCTAATGTATGGACAACGACATTGTCACGTTATATTTGGATTTTAAATTCAATCTCAATATCAATTTATAATTTATCTCTAACATCTACCTGCCTTCAACATTTGGTGAGATATTTTGTTCAAAATTTAACATTTTTTGAAAAATAGTACACAATTTTCTTTTTTAATAAAGTTCGTTGTCTAAATCTTTCGTTGAACCAATTTATAAACAAAATATTAAATATATATTTTAATACCAATTATTGATTAAATTATTAAATATATACAAAAATTTAATTAATCTTTCTAAATTATAGTTTCTTTAAGTACATTTTAATAATGTACACTCCTCCAGTTTATTTTCAAAAATATTGTCACGGATATTAGCATCGCTAAGTTATACCATCACTAAGGCGATGCTAAGGCCACGATAAGCAGTATTTACGTCAATAATCAAATCATGTATACACATATATAAGGCAGCCGAAAAATGTCACACACAGATGAATTTACTTATACGCCTATGTATGCGCGAGAGACTGTAAACTACAAACATTCACATCAATAATTCAATCATTATGTATCTACATAAACGAATAAATAATTGCGTCTACATATATGTACGTATACGAGCAGCGGAGTGGCAATGCACAAACACATGCATATATCTTATCTGAGTTGTCACAAGAGAGAGCAATAATTTGTGCACGTAGTTGTGGCAAAGAGGATAAATAGAATAAGAGCCGTCACTCGTTATTTTTTTGGCATTTACTCGATGTATACTGAGAGGTAGTCGCTACTTTTTTTTGGAGCGAGAGGTTTATAAATGTCTTCTATACATTTTCGTCGGGTATTTGTGTTTATTTTTCGACTGTATTTAATTAATTTATTTAATTCTCTTTCCAAATATCACAGTTGAACAAGGGGCCTACACGGCATGGATAAATGCGAGACAATTAAAAATGTCCCTCTCAGAAAACATTCGGCATCAATTTTTTCAATTTCCAGCGAGATACTCGCCACAAAATAACGAGTGACGGCTCTTATTGTATTTATCCTCTTTGGTTGTGGCTGGCGATTTTGTAGCCGAAACTAACTAGTAAGTTCTGGAAATCGAAGAGCCTAGAAGTATGCAGCGTAAACTACAAAAGCGGAGCAGGCGAGTGAGAAGTAATTCAGTTGATTTGAACCATCAAGCAGTTCGATTAAGCGCTATCTAGCGAGCTATAGCAGTATTATTTTGAATGGTAGAGTTTCATTTGAGCTGTCAATCACTTTGGTTGTTAAGCAAAGTATAAGTGTTATTGTGAAGTATTTTAATAAAGGCCATTTTTCCATTATTCAATATTGGAGTTATTTATTCAACAGTTTAGCGATACGAACTTAGCAGAGGGTTGCAAATAAAAGGATTTGCAAGTAAATTCGTTACAATTGGTGTCAGAAGAGGAATTGTTGAATAAATACCAGAGGACAAAAAGGGCATGGCAAAGTTCAGTGAATTGAAGATCCAGCAAATAAAGGAGTTGGAGAGCCGTGCATTGAATACAAGCGGCGTTAAACACGAACTTCAGGCACGGCTAAGAGAGGCAATGGAAGCAGAAGGAATTGACGTGGAAGAGTATGTCTTTCATCTTGATGGCGATGAGACAACAAAATTGGAGGAGAAAAACGAAACATCGCAGACGGTTACCAGCACAGACTTGAACATGATATTGGCTGCAATATCTGCACAAACATCGACAGTAGCATCAATGTCGTCGCAAATGTCAGAAATTACATCAAAGATGGAAACACAACTGAAAGAACAAGAGGCACGCATAACAGTACAACTCGAAGCGCTGGAGGCGCGTATATCATCAAAACTCGAAGAGCGTATGGACGAGAAAATAACGCAGTTTGAGGAAAAAATCGAAGCCGAGGTGGATGCTTTGAGAGGTCGTATACAGGAATTGCAACTTAATCGGCCGGCTGCTTCAGCGAGTAATACGAAGGTAAAAACTCCATCTTTTGACGGCTCTGTTCCTTTTAAGGTCTTTAAGCTACAGTTTGAGAAGACCGCAGCAGTGAACCACTGGAATGCTGAAGATAAAGTTGCTGCACTGTTCATGGCGTTGAAGGGGCCTGCAGCTGAGATTTTGCAAACCATTCCAGAGAGCGAACGGAACTGTTATGAAGCATTGATGGGCGCTCTAGAGAGACGATACGGAACTGAGCATAGGGGACAGATTTACCAAATGGAGTTGCTGAACCGCTTCCAGAGGCCTGGTGAAACATTGCAAGAGTTTGCGTCGGATATTGAAAGGCTAGCACATTTAGCGAATGCGGACGCACCGGTCGAATACACTGAAAGGGTAAAGATTCAGAGCTTTATAAATGGCATACGGGACGTCGGAACAAAGCGAGCTACATACGCAAACCCAAAGCCAACATTCGCAGAAACGGTGTCAAAAGCTCTGATTCAGAAAACAGCGTCGGTTCTGTGTAAGCCAGTTCTCAAAGCACGCCGTGTGGAAGTAGAAAGGCCAGAGTGGGTAGACACAATATTGGAGGCGCTGAAAGGATCACAAAAGCGGAGTGAAAAAGTTATCAAATGCTTCAAATGTGGGAAGTCCGGTCACATTGCACGTCATTGCGATCTTGGTCCTAATAGTTCCAACAATGTGGGTGGCCGTAAACGCAAAGCTGGAGGAGATGAGCAAGGGAGAGTAAGAGGTAGAGATCGAGAGCTAGATCCAGCTATTGAATGCCCTGTGATATCCGTGTTGCAAATTGGTAGAAAATCGAGCAGCCTTAACGTCAGAGGGAATGTAGATGGTAAAGAACATGTACTGACTGTAGATACGGGCGCATCTCATTCCTTGATTCGATCTGATTTGGTCTACAAGAGAGTAAAGTCATTACCTGGAGCGAGGTTGCGTACGGTCACTGGCGAGTATAACCAAGTCCGGGGAGAAGTGATCTGTGAAGTCTTAATTGGGAAGGTCATGGTTTTACACAAATTCGTTGTGGCGGAGATTGTTGATGAAGTTATATTGGGAGTGGATTTCTTGGTTGACCATGACATCAAGATCGATATGCAGAGAAGTGTGATGCATTATGAGAACCAAGATGTGCCACTTAACTTCAGTTTGGAAAAAGGGTTCAGCAGTAAGCGAGTGCTGCTGGAGGAGATTCGACAGAGACCACGAAAGTCAAGGAAAGTAGATCGGGCAAAGGTTGATGGATTGAATGGGCCAAATAAAGCGAAATCAAAAGTACCTGCGAGAAAAACACTGGCATTGACAAACCCTAATGGACGCACTAAAACGACTGAAAGAATCTTCCAGAAAGAATGCAAGGGTGGTTTCAAGCCAGCGCGCACTACTGTTGGGAAACGTCGGAACGATACTGAGTATGTGAAGCCAATCCGTCAAGACCAAGCTCTACAAAGTAGTTCTTCATTGGCCAAGCAACAGAATGTGAGAGAACGATCCAGAATAATGAGTAGTAAGATGGAACACAGGTTCGACAAGGAAAATAATTCGGAAGGTTTCCGGGAGGGAGATTTGGTACTGCTATACAACCCTCATCGGCGGAAAGGTGTTCCATCCAAATATCGGTGCAGTTGGGAAGGCCCATACAAAGTTGTAAAACGGATCAACGTTGTAGTGTACCGCATACAAACCATCGGTAAACCACGAACCAAAATGAAAGTGGTCCATTTGGAAAGGCTGGCAACGTTTAGATCGAGAGATTTGTCTGACCGGGACGATCAGACTTAGGTGGAGGGCAGTGTCACGGATATTAGCATCGCTAAGTTATACCATCACTAAGGCGATGCTAAGGCCACGATAAGCAGTATTTACGTCAATAATCAAATCATGTATACACATATATAAGGCAGCCGAAAGATGTCACACACAGATGCATTTACTTATACGCCTATGTATGCGCGAGAGACTGTAAACTACAAACATTCACATCAATAATTCAATCATTATGTATCTACATAAACGAATAAATAATTGCGTCTACATATATGTACGTATACGAGCAGCGGAGCGGCAATGCACAAACACATGCATATATCTTATCTGAGTTGTCACAAGAGATAGCAATAATTTGTGCACGTAGTTGTGGCTGGCGATTTTGTAGCCGAAACTAACTGGTAAGTTCTGGAAATCGAAGAGCCTAGAAGTATGCAGCGTAAACTATAAAAGCGGAGCAGGCGAGTAAGAAGTAATTCAGTTGATTTGAACCGTCAAGCAGTTCGATTAAGCGCTATCTAGCGAGCTATAGCAGTATTATTTTGAATAGTAGAGTTTCATTTGAGCTGTCAATCACTTTGGTTGTTAAGCAAAGTATAAGTGTTATTGTGAAGTATTTTAATAAAGGCCATTTTTCCATTATTCAATATTGGAGTTATTTATTCAACAGTTTAGCGATACGAACTTAGCAGAGGGTTGCAAATAAAAGGATTGGCAAGTAAATTCGTTACAATATTTATATACAATCATTATCATTTTACAACAACAACATACAAACTCCACAATACAAATAGATTCATATTTAAATAATAATCTCATTTTCAATTCGAAAATAACACAAAACACTACAAAACAATAACTTTGATTTTTAAAATAAAATAAAAAAAATTTTACAGTTTTAAAAAATCTCTAAAGATTTCTTAAAATAAATTTTATCGACATATTTTGCAAATATCAATTATTTCATATTGAAATTAAAATCATATAAAAACTCAATATTAAACTCATTAACTTGACACGAATCATTGACAATTTCATATCACCCTCAAACGAATTCATTCCTTATCAACAACTTGGGCATACATTATGCAGAATACAATTATATATTGAACATATATTCTGCATAATACAAGTTTTTAATTTTTGAATGATTGTGCACACAAAGTTGCCATCTACTATCATTCAACCTCATTCTAATTTCTTCAAAAAAATTATTATAATTGACAATATTTTACAAACAGCTATTAAGTTATTTTTAGCCTCAACAGCATACCAATAACACAACCTAATATTAATATACATAAAATATTAATACAACAAGTAAACAATAACAACAACTTAAAATCAGTTATCAAGTACATCAAATAATCAAAAAATTGAGTACTTACATCAATACCAACGTAAACCTAATACAATTACATAAACACTTTCTCAAAATTCTGACAATTAAAAAACAAAAAATTTGAATATATCTACAACACAAAATTCAAACATTTTTCAAACTACAACAAAAATTCTTACAGTAATCAATATACACTGTAAATTAACATTAAAAAAATAAATTTTTCGTTTCACTGGAGGGGGAGTATATGTAGGGTTATCTACTTTGTAAAATATACTTAAATTTTTTAAATTATTTTTATGTTATATTACTTTTAATCTTATTTCAAAATGAAAATTTTCTAATTAGTTATTTTAAAATTTTTTTTAAAGTGAAAATAATAAATAATAAGTGGAATAAATTTATTTAAATATATAGTTTAACACTATATATTTATGGATAAATATATAGTGTTAAAATATATATTTAAATAAATTTAAGTCATCGACTAGCTTTCATAGAGAACGGTTGTATTTTCAATAGATCTCTCTGTTAATTCATTTTCGCAGTGCAGTTATACACCAACAACTACAGTTGGATATATACACACTTTCCGTTATAGTTTTTTGTTTTTGCAAACAAACCACGTGCTTTGCTAATAGTAAAAAATTTAATATTATCTTACCATGCCTACTAGAGGCTACAATGCAGGGGATAATAGGTTCGCAGCCTTATTCTCTAGCCCAAAACGCAAAAAAAAACCACCAATAATCCGTGACGAGTTCCCTGAGCTACGTGCACCCAGAATCACAGTATCGAATCGGAAATTCGTTGTTGTTGCTTCAGCAAATGAACTAAAACCACTATCTAAGTACTCATGTTTCGCTGTTCAGAGATCTCTAAACGTAATCAGCAGGGATATTGAGCAAAGTTCCGAGCTTAGAGACGGTAACCTCCTCCTTCTGGTCAAAGACAAGGCTACAGCGGAAAAGTTTATCGCCGCCAAACAACTTCTGGGTATATGCGAAATTAATTGCAAATATCATGACAACCTCAACTTCGTAAAAGGAACGATATTCGCGCCATTCCTAAAGTCACTACCAGAGGACGAAATAGTTAAAGAGCTAGCATCTGAGGGGGTAGTGAACGTTTTCGTTTCGATGCATTCAAACTACCAGAATGTACGTTTAAACAAGCAAGGGAGTTTTACTCTGCTCAATGTCCCGCTACTTCATCTCCATTCTCCTTAGCTGGTATCTTATCCGGCAATAAAACTACCAACACCGCTTCAGTAACCAATTTAAATACAACCATCAACTCAACTACCAATCAAAAAGAACATGTTCCTACAAGCAATAATACCCCGCACCTGAGCGATCAGGCGCTATCACTAAGTTCACCCAACTTTCTGGAAACCTTAAAATCTACCAATAAAACACCAAAAACTTTAAGTAACACTATTGTTACTAAATCAAGCAATCAAATTCCAACAACCTCAAATATTTCTAAACCAGTTGACTATACGTCAAACTCGGCGATGCTATCGCCAATTACGCGCTTAACCCATGAGCTGCTAAGCAGCAATCGGTACTTCGTACTTCACCTCGCCAACTCGCGCGGACTCGGATTCGGATCCCGTAGTTGATCGATCTGAAGATGTAACGATGAGCAATCATTTACCTCATGATGACTTTTAATATACTCCAGTGGAACATCCACGGACTATTTAATAACATCAACGAATTAAAATTACTATTAAAAGATTTATCTTCCTCCATTGTATCCTTACAGGAAACACACATTCCATTCAACAAATCTGCACCTATTTCAAATTCTTTCCATAGCTATTTCCACAACCTTCCACATAATACTACGTCAAAACAAGGTATATGTGTCATGGTCAAAAAAGGAATATCGCACAAGTTGCTGAATATACAATCTCCGATTTCCGTCATTGCCATTGAAGTTAATATCGGTTTTAAATTTACAATTGTATCCATTTACATTCCACCACAACAACCTTTCGACCTCAAGAATCTGATGGACATAACAGCCAGTATTTCGACAGATATACTGCTAGTAGGAGACATTAATTCGTGGAGCCCATTTTGGGGATCCGATTCAGTTAACTCAAGAGGAAAAATTTTCGGGGATTTGATCCTCTTAAACAACTATATCGTCCTAAACGACCTGTCCCCAACTCACTTTACAACTCATCAAACTTTTACTCAAATAGATGTGTTTATGTGCTCGGCGGGTTTAGCTCCAAAGCTTTCATGCTCGACATCCTCACAACTCCATGGAAGCGACCACTTTTATTTATACACAAAATTGACCACTGCTTCATCTAACCCAGGTACGCCTAAACCGAAGTTTATAGTAGAGAGAGCGGACAGTTGACAAATGAGTTTTCAACAAAATTTCCGCAATCCCCTAACATTAGTAAAGAAACTAGCAATTTAACAAAACTTATTCGGGAGGCAGCACATCGCGCCATACCCCAAACACAACACAAACGCCACAAAAGCATCGTACCATACTGGTCTAAACAACTTGCAACACTTAGGGACCAAAAACAATTGTTGTGGCATAATTTCAAAAAACACCGGTCTACCCCCAATCTGTTGGAATATCAAAAAGCAAATGCCTATTTCAAAAAGAAGCTAAAGGAAGCGAAACGTGAGAGTCTGGAAACCCTAACTATTTCTATAACCCCAGTTTTCCACCCCAGAAAAATCTGGTCCAACATCAAGAGGCTTTCGGGCACACACACCCCATCATCGGTAAAAGTAATTGACTCAACTGATGGCCCCATATACTCTTCGGCAGACGTTGGAAATCACTTTGGTCTTACTTGGTCTAATTATACTAAAGATTGCAACTTTCATCAAGACTTTGTTCTTAAAAAAAATTAAACTCTATCCGAAGAATACTCTATTAAGTCGGTTTCCCCGAGAACCCAAAAAATAGAGTCCCCTATTACCCTCTTCGAGCTGGAAGTAACCCTTAGCTCAATGACAGGAAAAACTCCAGAGCGGGACCGTGTTTCGTACCCTTTACTTCAAAACTTACCAACCAAAGTCAAGACCAGGGTCATCGAGTTATAAAACCATATATTCAGTCAAGGAAATCTACCGCATGCGTGGAATGCATCAGTTCTCCCCATTGCAAAAGCGAATCAATCCCCGACATCCATAGCTGGTTACAGACAAATATCTCTTTTGCCATGCTTAAGTAAGACATTGGAAAAAATCGTTGCTAAACGCATCATGTGGTTCGCAGTGTCTAATAACCTATTCGACTCACACCAAGTAGCATTTAAAGAAAACCAGGGAACATTGGACGCTCTACTTATGTTTGTAAATTTCGCCACTTCGGCCGTTTCAACAAAAAACCACACATCCGTCCTTAGCATTGATTTCGAGAAAGCATACGATAGAATCGGCCCGCATGCAATTCTTCAGTATCTTTCGAGATGGAAAATCGGAAAAAGAATATATAACTTTGTTAAAGATTTTTTAACAAACCATTTCTTCACAGTAAAAGTCAATAATAAGTTCTCAAATACATATAAACTAGTCAATGGCATCCCTCAGGGATCGCCATTATCAGTAGTCCTCTTCATAATCGCGTTTAACGAAATGAACAAAATAATATTAAGCCACAAAAGAACCTATCATGTTATCTATGCCGATGATTTACTGCTTTTCACCAAATGTAAAGATTTATCGGTGGTCCAAGACGACTTCATGAAAATTTTAGTAGACTTAACAAAGTGGGACCAAGACTCGGGAGCCAAAATATCATTCAGTAAATGCAAACATTTCCATATATGTAATAAAAAGCTTTGCCCACCTATAAATCTATCTTTTAATAATGTAAACATAGCAAATTGTACTACTTTGAAAATATTAGGCATTGTATTTGATTCTAAACTTAAGTACAAAGATCATTGTTTGTATCTGAAAAAAGCCTTTGTAAAAAGATTGGACATAATCAAATATTTATCATCAAAATATAGCCTTGTTCATCCAACAACCCTCGTCAATGCTACCAAAGCTCTTATACTGTCGAAAATTGACTATGGACTCCCGATCTACGGACACTGTGCGAAGAACAACATGAAAGTTATTCTGCCCGCATATCACACAGCAGCCAGAAGATGCATACGAGCGTTTCCGACCTCGCCTATGGCAGCCACTTTAACCGAAACTGGCCTTCCTTCCATTAAAGAAAAAACAACGCTTACTCTATATAAGCTGACAATAAAACTTATACAATGCAAGAATGCTGTGCCATGGAACGCTGTAGATGCAATTATCAGAAGAAAAACCCCGTTATCGCGCCCATCAGCTATCGCTAGATGTATAAATGCAGCCAAAGAACTAGTAATTCCCATCAAGCTGGAGAAATTCGACTACAAGCGACCCGATCCGTGGTTTGAACCCCACAAACTCTTAATTGTCGACATGCAATTATAATACACTTCCACCTTGCGCACTTGTGTGTATTGAGCTTAGTATGCAATTGAAAATATTTGGATTTTTCAAATGCATAGTAGGCGAGGTGAAAAAAAATAATTTGGGTTTGAGTTTAAAAAATTGATTTGGATGTGATCGAATGTAAAAGAATCGTGTTCATCTGATATGCAAACTAATAACCAAATTTTAAAAAATATATTTTAATTATTAAATAAAATATTAATATAAATAGTTACAAAATATACGTGTATGTGTGTGTTATTTAATTAAAGCGTATGCGTGTGTATTGGTGCATAAATGCACGTAAGAAGACATTCCTTTTATGGAGTCTTTATATGGCGACCGTGGGCCGGAGCCCTACAAAAAGAAAAGTTATGAAGTTTGAAGAATTGCATTGAAAATGAATTAATGCAAATTATATGTGTTGTGACGTAATAAAAAAAAAGACAAAAAAAAAATGAAAAAAAAAAGTTTTATACTATCGAAATACAAAATTAAATTTAAATCTTACAAAAAAAAAAAAAAAATCTATGAAAATAAAGATTTTACAAAAGAAATAAGTTAATAAGAGCTAATATATGAACTAATATCCACGTTTTAGAAAACTTAAATATATATATATATTCATATATAAAAAAAAAAAATTATTATCATTGAGTTGTAACAATAATCTGTGAATACTGTTTACAGTAGAACAAAACGAAAAGCGGAACGAAGATGAATACTAATATTAACATATTAAGTGAACGAAAGAGGAACATAGAGAAATACTAATATTAATATATTAAGTGAACGAAAAGCGGAACTGAGAGAAATACTAATATTAACAATGGTATAAAAAGAAAAGGAACTAAATGCGAACGGAAATGTCAAAGAAACATAAAAATATTCAGTAAACAGTCGTGAGCGGAACAAAACGAAATCGGAAAGTGAAAATTAGTGGAAGAATTTTGGAAAAAGGAAGCTACTGAAATCAATAATGTCCCTCAACTAAACTGCAACAGGGTAGTCAACTATTGAATGGAACAAGTCAGCACTGAATATTAGCAATAATGAAACAATATATTACGAGCGGAAATCATACACTACTACAACAACAACAGCGGAACTAATAATGATTGCAGAATTGGGTATGGCGCACAGTGTACGAAACATGTAGTTTAGCAAATATAAAATAAATTTTTTTCTTGAACTAAAATTTTCTTAATTTATATTATTTACACTTTTGCACATTTATTATAGTACCACCACACACATGTACTCATTACATATTTACATACAAACTATTACTAATATAATTTATCTAAATATTTAACAATAAAAAAAAATTAAAAAAAAAAGAAATAAAATTTAAATAATAATAATAATAATTAACATTTTACTAAACTTTATTTTAAATATATTAAAATATATTTAATAATTTGGGAAAAATTTAAACAACGTGACATCAGGACGGACAAGCAACAAAAACCAAAGTTTCTTTGAAAACCGCCGTACCAAGCATAGCTTTAACACATAATTGCATACGAAGTATGCAATGTGTAAAAGATTAAAATATGCATAAAGAAGGCAATTGGGAAAGACTTCACAACAGGCATGACGTAGCTGAATGCGTTTACAACCATTTCAACTATCGTAGGGGTGCGAGTTCGACTCCCACTCCCGGGAGAAAAGGCTTTGAAGAGATTTACAAGGTATAATCGAAACAGCTGTCGCCTTGTCCGTCCTGATGTCACGTTGTTTAAATTTTTCCCAAATTATTAAATAAATTATAAAATTAAAAAATTGCTTCAAATAAATGTTTTCATACATTTAAAAAAAAAAAGCAATATGGGCAATCCCCGATTATTAAAAATCATACAAACAGACAAAATTGGTTAATTCGTTGTAGTTCTATAAATAGAACGAAAACAGCAACAAAAACCAAAGTTTCTTTGAAAACCGCCGTACCAAGCATAGCTTTAACACATAATTGCATACGAAGTATGCAATGTGTAAAAGATTAAAATATGCATAAAGAAGGCAATTGGGAAAGACTTCACAACAGGCATGACGTAGCTGAATGCGTTTACAACCATTTCAACTATCGTAGGGGTGCGAGTTCGACTCCCACTCCCGGGAGAAAAGGCTTTGAAGAGATTTACAAGGTATAATCGAAACAGCTGTCGCCTTGTCCGTCCTGATGTCACGTTGTTTAAATTTTTCCCAAATTATTAAATAAATTATAAAATTAAAAAATTGCTTCAAATAAATGTTTTCATACATTTAAAAAAAAAAGCAATATGGGCAATCCCCGATTATTAAAAATCATACAAACAGACAAAATTGGTTAATTCGTTGTAGTTCTATAAATAGAACGAAAACAGCAACAAAAACCAAAGTTTCTTTGAAAACCGCCGTACCAAGCATAGCTTTAACACATAATTGCATACGAAGTATGCAATGTGTAAAAGATTAAAATATGCATAAAGAAGGCAATTGGGAAAGACTTCACAACAGGCATGACGTAGCTGAATGCGTTTACAACCATTTCAACTATCGTAGGGGTGCGAGTTCGACTCCCACTCCCGGGAGAAAAGGCTTTGAAGAGATTTACAAGGTATAATCGAAACAGCTGTCGCCTTGTCCGTCCTGATGTCACGTTGTTTAAATTTTTCCCAAATTATTAAATAAATTATAAAATTAAAAAATTGCTTCAAATAAATGTTTTCATACATTTAAAAAAAAAAGCAATATGGGCAATCCCCGATTATTAAAAATCATACAAACAGACAAAATTGGTTAATTCGTTGTAGTTCTATAAATAGAACGAAAACAGCAACAAAAACCAAAGTTTCTTTGAAAACCGCCGTACCAAGCATAGCTTTAACACATAATTGCATACGAAGTATGCAATGTGTAAAAGATTAAAATATGCATAAAGAAGGCAATTGGGAAAGACTTCACAACAGGCATGACGTAGCTGAATGCGTTTACAACCATTTCAACTATCGTAGGGGTGCGAGTTCGACTCCCACTCCCGGGAGAAAAGGCTTTGAAGAGATTTACAAGGTATAATCGAAACAGCTGTCGCCTTGTCCGTCCTGATGTCACGTTGTTTAAATTTTTCCCAAATTATTAAATAAATTATAAAATTAAAAAATTGCTTCAAATAAATGTTTTCATACATTTAAAAAAAAAGCAATATGGGCAATCCCCGATTATTAAAAATCATACAAACAGACAAAATTGGTTAATTCGTTGTAGTTCTATAAATAGAACGAAAACAGCAACAAAAACCAAAGTTTCTTTGAAAACCGCCGTACCAAGCATAGCTTTAACACATAATTGCATACGAAGTATGCAATGTGTAAAAGATTAAAATATGCATAAAGAAGGCAATTGGGAAAGACTTCACAACAGGCATGACGTAGCTGAATGCGTTTACAACCATTTCAACTATCGTAGGGGTGCGAGTTCGACTCCCACTCCCGGGAGAAAAGGCTTTGAAGAGATTTACAAGGTATAATCGAAACAGCTGTCGCCTTGTCCGTCCTGATGTCACGTTGTTTAAATTTTTCCCAAATTATTAAATAAATTATAAAATTAAAAAAATTGCTTCAAATAAATGTTTTCATACATTTAAAAAAAAAAAAAACAATATGGGCAATCCCCGATTATTAAAAATCATACAAACAGACAAAATTGGTTAATTCGTTGTAGTTCTATAAATAGAACGAAAACAGCAACAAAAACCAAAGTTTCTTTGAAAACCGCCGTACCAAGCATAGCTTTAACACATAATTGCATACGAAGTATGCAATGTGTAAAAGATTAAAATATGCATAAAGAAGGCAATTGGGAAAGACTTCACAACAGGCATGACGTAACTGAATGCGTTTACAACCATTTCAACTATCGTAGGGGTGCGAGTTCGACTCCCACTCCCGGGAGAAAAGGCTTTGAAGAGATTTACAAGGTATAATCGAAACAGCTGTCGCCTTGTCCGTCCTGATGTCACGTTGTTTAAATTTTTCCCAAATTATTAAATAAATTATAAAATTAAAAAATTGCTTCAAATAAATGTTTTCATACATTTAAAAAAAAAGCAATATGGGCAATCCCCGATTATTAAAAATCATACAAACAGACAAAATTGGTTAATTCGTTGTAGTTCTATAAATAGAACGAAAACAGCAACAAAAACCAAAGTTTCTTTGAAAACCGCCGTACCAAGCATAGCTTTAACACATAATTGCATACGAAGTATGCAATGTGTAAAAGATTAAAATATGCATAAAGAAGGCAATTGGGAAAGACTTCACAACAGGCATGACGTAGCTGAATGCGTTTACAACCATTTCAACTATCGTAGGGGTGCGAGTTCGACTCCCACTCCCGGGAGAAAAGGCTTTGAAGAGATTTACAAGGTATAATCGAAACAGCTGTCGCCTTGTCCGTCCTGATGTCACGTTGTTTAAATTTTTCCCAAATTATTAAATAAATTATAAAATTAAAAAATTGCTTCAAATAAATGTTTTCATACATTTAAAAAAAAAGCAATATGGGCAATCCCCGATTATTAAAAATCATACAAACAGACAAAATTGGTTAATTCGTTGTAGTTCTATAAATAGAACGAAAACAGCAACAAAAACCAAAGTTTCTTTGAAAACCGCCGTACCAAGCATAGCTTTAACACATAATTGCATACGAAGTATGCAATGTGTAAAAGATTAAAATATGCATAAAGAAGGCAATTGGGAAAGACTTCACAACAGGCATGACGTAGCTGAATGCGTTTACAACCATTTCAACTATCGTAGGGGTGCGAGTTCGACTCCCACTCCCGGGAGAAAAGGCTTTGAAGAGATTTACAAGGTATAATCGAAACAGCTGTCGCCTTGTCCGTCCTGATGTCACGTTGTTTAAATTTTTCCCAAATTATTAAATAAATTATAAAATTAAAAAATTGCTTCAAATAAATGTTTTCATACATTTAAAAAAAAAGCAATATGGGCAATCCCCGATTATTAAAAATCATATATTAAAATATATTAACATATGTATGTACAAGTGTACGTGTTAATGACAGTGGGCTGGTGTTGATGAAAATTTTAAAATATTTCTTTTTGTTTTTATTTGTTTTTGAAGACAAAATTAAAACAAAATAATTGAAATAAATAATTGAATTCAAATTATTTAATTTTTCTTTTTGAAAATTTACTTTTGCCCTACTGTCCTATATTCACATGTGGTAAAATTTACTTTAATTTAATACAAGCTTTTTATATAAGGCAGTGTGTGCGTAAAATGAATATGTTACTTTTGAAATAAAGCGATACAATTTTCAAAGATGTGGCTTGAAAGCGATGCGTCAGTAATATAAAAAAATTTATTTATATATATAGTATTAAAATTTTAATGTCTCCGAAACAATGCTTATTTTTTTTCCAAAATTTTGTAAGCTCAGCGGAAATTTCATTTTATTACGATAAATTACACGGTAATTCTTTTACTATTACATATTCAATATTCAATTTAGTTTGCTTTTGTTTTGTTTTTCTTTTACATGTGCGATTCTAATAGTCCACATACATTTTCAAATGCTAGAATAGAATTTAGTGCAGATAGAGATTCTTTATTTGAAGACTTTTTAGGGTTTGATAACACAAATCATTCTACGCAAACTTCATCTTCTAGTTCGATTTCTAATTTTGACCTAACTTCAAATTCTAATTCTTATTTTACTTCTGATACTATTTCAAATTTTAACGATTTAAACATGGCTACTCTTGAGCAAAAGAGGTCATTCATTAGTACTTGTGCCTCGATTATTAGAGAAAACTATAGCGGTGATCCGTTATCACTTGCCTCGTTTATAGATAAAATTGATTTAATAGAAGATTTAACTGATGTATCTTTAACTACTACATTTATATCATTTTTAAAGTCGAAACTCGAAGGCAAAGCTCGCGAAGCTCTACCAACGCAAATAGATTCTATTAGTCAGATTAAAGATGCTTTACGTAGCAGAATTAGGCCAGATAACTCGAAGGTTGTAGCGGGTAAAATTGCGGCCTTAAGGGTAAACAATAATAATTTTACTGATTTTTCAAAACAAGAAGAAGATCTTTCTGATTCGCTAGAACGCTCTTTGATCATCGAAGGTATGACACAGGCAAAAGCTCATGAGATGGCGGTTGAGCAAACTGTTACTGTTTGTAGGTTGAACAGTCGTTCAGATATGGTGAAGTCTATCCTTGCATCAACAACTTTTAAGGATTCAAAGTATGTTGTTGCTAAAATGATTATTGAGCGTGAACAGGAGGTAAAAGAGCGGCAGGTGTTGGCGTATCGCTCACGTCCGATAAGATCTAATAGTTTTCGCGGGAATTTTAGAGGTAATAATAATTTCGGATACAATAACAATTTTAGATTCAATGGTAATGCAACTAGACCTAACAATAATTTACATTTTCGAAATACTAATTACAATGGAGGTAACAATAGGTATAATAATTACAACAACAAATACAATAGAAATAACAATCGGTCTGTAAATAACAGTAATTCAAATAATCAACGTTTAAATAACAGGAATTCAGTCAATGTTCGTTCTTTAAATGCCGAAGCCCCTCAGGAGCGAACACTGAAGGAGCAGGTGCTATTGGGTGGAATTCTTTTAAATCAATATATTGTCTAAATTTAAATTATTCTGACTTCATCGAAGTCAACTGTAGTGATTCTTATAAAATATGTTCTTTTCTTATAGATTCTCAGGCAGATATTTCACTTATAAAAATTTCTAGTTTAGCAAGTGACGTAATAGTAGATAACAGTAATGTAATAAATATAACAGGTGTAACAACAGACACAGTAACAACTTTAGGCACAGTTAGTACGAACATAGTAGTTTCAAATATATTATTTCCTCTGACTATTCATGTTGTTGATGACAACTTTAATATTCCTTCGGATGGTATAATAGGAAAAGACTTTTTAAAAGCAAACAAATGTATAATAAATTATTCGAATGATACAATAACGATAGGACTAGGGAGAGAAAGAGTTAATATTTCAATTTTGCATAGCATTTCAACAGATACTCTTGTAATTCCACCAAGATGTGAAGTTTTTCGTGTTTTTAGTTTGAATAAATCGGAAAATCCAGTTTTTGTCGATTCTCATGAACTTTGTAGTGGTGTTTTTACAGCAAAATGTGTCATTGATACGGAACATCCTATTTTAAAAATTATTAATACTACTGATGAAGTGAAGTATGTTAAAAACTTCAATATTCAAACTGAGGACATAGAAAATTTTGATATCTATCGCATAAATGAAACATCTGTTGATTCAAAACGCATAGAAGAGCTTAAGTCAGTTTTAGTAAAACAAATACCTTCGTATGCAAAAGATAAATTACTTGACTTATGTTTGAAATATTCAGATATTTTTGCTCTAAAAACAGACTTAATGACGATTAATAATTTTTACGAACAAAAATTAAGACTAACGGACAAGACACCAGTGTACATAAAAAATTATAGATTGCCATATTCACAGCGTGCTGAAATAAATAAACAGGTTGATAATTTGTTAAAAAATGATTTAATTGAAGGAAGTTGTTCAAATTATAACAGCCCATTGATTTTAGTACCGAAAAACGACCCAACTGGACAAAAAGCATATCGAATGTGTGTAGACTTTAGAGCAGTCAATAAAAAACTTGTTGCAGATAAATTTCCTTTGGCACGTGTTGATGATATTTTGGATAACCTTGGTCGAGCTAAATATTTTTCGACTTTGGATCTTTTTTCGGGTTTCCATCAAATTCCATTACATAAAGATTCGAGAGATATAACATCATTTAGTACAGATCGTGGATCTTTTCGTTGGAAAGTTTTACCATTTGGACTAAATGTTGCTCCTAACTCATTTTCAAGAATGATGTCAATAGCATTTTCCGGTATTGCACCTAATCAAGCCTTTATGTATATAGACGATATTATAGTCATTGGATGTAGTGAGACCCATCATTTAAAAAATTTGGAGAAAGTTTTTGAGACATGCAGAAAGTTTAATTTGCGGCTTAATCCTAATAAATGTAATTTTCTTAGATCTGAGGTAACATTTTTGGGGCATAAATGTTCAGCAAAGGGTTTGTTACCTGATGATTCAAAAATAGAGGCAATTAAAAAGTTTCCTAAGCCGCGTGACAAAGATGCAGTTAGAAGATTTGTTGCATTTGCAAACTATTATAGGAGATTTATACCTAATTTTGCTTGTTTAGCGGCACCTTTGAATCGTTTGAGTCGGAAAAATGTTGAATTTAATTGGAATACCTCGTTCGAGCTGGCATTTGAGAAACTAAGAAAAAGTTTAATGTCTCCAAAACTTTTGCAATATCCAGATTTCACTAAAGAATTTCTAATAACAGTTGATGCTTCGAAAATTGGGTGTGGTGCGATATTGAGTCAAGATCATAATGGTAACGATTTACCAATTTGTTTCGCTTCAAAAGCATTTAGCAAGTCTGAACAAAATAAAGCAATTATCGAATTAGAACTTTTGGCAATATATTTTGCAGTTAAGCAGTTTCGGCCATACGTTTATGGTACACACTTTATAGTGAGATCAGATCATCGGCCGTTAGTTTATTTATTTAATATGAAAGATCCTACGTCAAAACTGTCTAGAATACGTTTAGAGTTATCTGAGTATAATTTTACTATAGAGTATATAAAAGGTAAAGCGAATGTAGGTGCAGATGCTCTTTCTCGTATAACTATAGATGAGTTAAAAAATTCGACTAAACATATATTGGCAGTACAAACAAGGTCAATGACAAAGCAAAAAGAGGAAATACAGATACAAAACGATAACCGACAAATACAGACAGAAACATTACAAGTTTACGACAAATTTGCTTATAATTTTTCAAATAAAATCCCGAGAATAAAGTCGAATATAAATTATGATAAGAATGGTGATATTAGTAATATAGAAATATGTGCGCACTTAAAACATAAAAGGCTCGAGCTACTTAATTTTGAGATTGTTAACAAAATAGTGAGTTTAGATGAGCTACTTTTGAGGCTGGAACATAATGCCGGCAATCACAATATTAAGAATATTGAATGGCAGAAAGATGATAATATTTTTCATCATTTTACTATTGCAAATTTTAAAGAAACCGGGAATAAAATTTTAAAACATTTAATAATTATATTGACAGAGCCAGTAGAGACGGTAACTGATGAAGACACGAAATTAAAACTTATGACAGTTTATCATAATGATCCAATATCAGGTGGTCATTGTGGATATAAGAAGTTATACGCGAAAATACGTACAAAATATTTTTGGAAAAATATGACGCGCGATATTGCTAAATTTGTGAAAAATTGTGAAAAATGCCTGTTAAACAAAGTTAAGCCCAAAACAAAAGAAAATATGGTGCTTACACCAACACCTTGCAAGCCTTTTGATATAGTAGTTATAGACACGATAGGACCTTTGCCTGAGTCGAATAATGGGAATAAGTTCGCAGTTACCATTATGTGCGATTTGAGCAAATATTTAGTTACAATAGCTATTCCAGATAAGAGTGCAAAAACAGTTGCATCTGCAATTTTTGAAAGTTTTATTTTAATTTATGGAATAATGAAATCTATTAAATCAGATTTAGGTACAGAATTTAAAAATGAAATTTTTGCGGAATTGACTAAACTTTTGAAAATTGAGCATAATTTTTCAACACCTTATCATCATGAAACTGTTGGTACTATTGAAAGGAATCATCGTGTATTTAACGAATATTTAAGAGCTTACCTTGACGATTCATTTCCCGAATGGGACGTTTATTTAAAATATTTTACATTTTTGCATAATACAACAACAAGTACTGTTTTTGATAATCTATTTACACCTTTTGAATTAGTATTTGGTAGAAAAGTTACTTTGCCAAATGAGTTAAAGAAGGAAAATATAGATCCAATTTATAATGTTGAAAATTATGCAAAAGAGGTAAAATATCGTATGCAAAAGTCACATATACTTGCAAAAGAATTAATTAATAAACATAAAATTAGAAATAAAAATGTTTACGATAAAACAACAAAACCTTTGACTATTAATATAAATGATCGAGTTCTAATAAAAAAAGAACCTAGAGATAAACATGCAAACATATATCAGGGCCCCTACACTATAACAAAAATTGATGGAGTTAATGTAACAATTTTTGATAACAAAATTAAAAAGAAAAAATTAGTACATAAAAATAGAATACATAAGATAAAATAAATATTCTTATATTTTAGTTTTAGCATAGACTAAAATTTAGTTGTTGGATTAATAAAAATTAAAAAACTAAAAAAAAAATAAAATAAATAAATTGTTTACTAATACAAATTGAATTTAATATTTGAATTATTAACATAATGTTTAGAATATAAGTTAGTAATTATTTGTAAATTACTTAATGTAGTATTAACCTAATATAGTATTAACATAGTAGTAATAATAATAATTAATAAATAAGTTAGTCTGGTTTTTTTTTGTTTTTTGTTTTAATACAAATTGTTCTGAATGATCGAATTTTAGGAAGGGAAGGTACCTCTAAATAATGCATATTCGTTCATTCAAAACAATTAATCTTGCAGCTGAATAAGCAAGAAGGACGTGACAAAACTGATCATTTTGTCACATCCTTCTTTTCGAAAGGAGGGTGATATAATACACTTCCACCTTGCGCACTTGTGTGTATTGAGCTTAGTATGCAATTGAAAATATTTGGATTTTTCAAATGCATAGTAGGCGAGGTGAAAAAAAATAATTTGGGTTTGAGTTTAAAAAATTGATTTGGATGTGATCGAATGTAAAAGAATCGTGTTCATCTGATATGCAAACTAATAACCAAATTTTAAAAAATATATTTTAATTATTAAATAAAATATTAATATAAATAGTAACAAAATATACGTGTATGTGTGTGTTTTTTAATTAAAGCGTATGCGTGTGTATTGGTGCATAAATGCACGTAAGAAGACAGTCCTTTTATGGAGTCTTTATACAATCATACAAAAAAAGCACAACTACTCCAGTAGTCTACCAGCAATCCTTCCAAGAAATTTGTACAACCCTAAAAGATCAAGGTTGGACATTTGTATATACGGACGGCACAAAAACTACGAACTCCACAGCTTTTGCTGTTATAAACTCGAATGATGAAACCATTTCAGTAGGACACATGCTAACCTTCTGTTCCATCTACACGGCTGAAGCCTATGCTGTTCTTCAAGCAGCACAATATGCTCTGCATTCTGGGGTGAAACACGTTATTTGCACAGACAGCTTATCCACCATTCGATCAATACTCAACACATCTAACAAAAACTAATCTCCTCAATTCGCAGCATTTTGGCACTAGGAAACAAGTCAATAAAAATCATGTGGGTTCCAAGCCACGTTGGAATACCAGGTAACGAAGCTGCTGACGAAAGAGCCAAGCTAGCAGTGAACCAACCACTCATAACGATACCTTTCATGTTGAAAGAAGATGTGTATAGACTTGCCAAAGCACATATTTCTAAAGCCAAGCTCGAGGAATGGAAAAACATCCATAACCACTACTCAGCCATTAATGTAAGCGGTCTGAAACCAAGGCGTGCAAAATGTAAGGACATCACATATTTTTGCATACTAAGAATTGGCCATACGATATCTACACATAGCCATATGCTCACGGGTTCAGGAACTCCACAGTGTAACTTCTGTAACGCTGCCGCAGTCTCCGTCACCCACCTACTTGACAACTGCCAACATTTTTCGACTATACGGGCCAACATCTTTGGTAGGAATTCGGTCGGAGACATTGAAAAGCTACGACATAGAATCCATCAAGAATATCAACGAATTTCTCTCATTATCTGAGCTTAAAAAGCTAATCTAGAGTTAGCTAGATTTAAGTTTATAAGTTATTGTATTTTACAGTAATAACACACACAGTACAAAACAATATATACATATGTACATATCAATCTATCTAAACTAGTATTCCGAATGTAATAACCAGAGAACCGAAGGTGGAAACACTAGTGCTCCTATCCAGTGTAAAGCAGTGAATCGTCACTCCTTTTCCAATATATAATAATAATAATAATAAATAAATTTATTTTCACTTGTAAAAATTTTAAAAATAAATAACTAGAATTTAATAGCCCCACCTAACAGCCGCGACATCAATATCCTCTAACGGGAGTCCAAGGAAATTTGCTGTTTTAACAGGGGTGGACCATAATGAAAGGAGTGTTAGAGGCGTTGGTTCCACATTACAATTAAAGATATGGTTGGTGTCATGTGGGACACATTGCAAGCGGGGCATACATTTTGTATGTCGGGGTTGATTCTGGATAGGTAAGAGTTTAACCTGTTACAGTATCCAGAACGAAGTTGAGCAAGAGTGACACGCGTTTCCCTGGGGAGTATGCGTTCCTCTTCCACAAGTTTTGCGTACTTTTCTTTGAGTACTGGATTCACCGGGCAATTCCTGACATAAAGGTCCGACGCCTGTTTGTGGAGTTCACCAAGGACCTGCTTGTGTTTTTTTGCTTCATACGGCTGGGTTCTCAGGTGCCGTATTTCCTCAAAATGCTTACGGAGATGACTTCTTAAACCCCTAGGCGGTGTTTTGATGGGTCTAGCGCTACGAGCGTTTCTGCCAGCAAGGAATTTGAGGATTTTATTACGGCTCTGGATTTTCGGAACAATTTCGGCTGCGTGCTCACCAAAATGTAGATCCTGATCAAACGTCACACCCAAGATTTTGGGGTGTGGGACAGTCGGTAGCGTAGTGCCATCGACGTGGATGTTCAAAATGGTCGACATTTGGGACGTCCATGTTGTAAATAAGGTCGCGGAAGATTTAGTCGGTGATAATGCCAGGTTTCGCGAGGCGCAAAAACTGGAGAGATCAGGGAGGTAGCCGTTTATTCTGTTGCAGAGTTCAGGGGCCTGAGGCCATTATTGTGCAGTCATCGGCGTATGAAACGATAGTGACTCCTCTGGTGGTGAAGGTAGCTTAGATATGTAGAAATTAAACAAAAGTGGGGATAGGACACCACCCTGTGGCACCCCTTGTTTAGTTCTTCTTAGTTTTGATGTTTCGTGTCTAAATTGCACCGATGCCTGCCGACCACCCAGATAATTTGCGGTCCACCTTTTAAGACATGGGGGAAGGGTAGACCCTTCCAGGTCTTGCAGTAACGTGCCATGATTGACCGTATCAAAAGCTTTTGATAGGTCTAGCGCTACGAGTACTGTTCTATGGTGGGGGTTTTGATTTAAGCCGCAATTTATCTGGGTGCTGATGGCATTTAGCGCGGTCGATCTTGATGGTCCTTTGCCGGATGCAGATCCGGTACCAAGCCCGACCATCTCGGGAACGATTTGTTATGACTACATGCGACCTTCCTAGGCCATCCCGCCCTCCCACACCCAAGATCCATGAGGTGCTCGGGGTCGCCAGAGCCTCGGCTGTTAATGAAACATGATTCGCCACGGATAGGTGAGGTCTTGAGTATATTTGGTATTTTAGTCGCCTCTTACGACAGCCATACCTACCGCGGTTATATTCTAACCCACTGGAGTAGGCTAGTATCTTAATGGTGCTTGTTACCGGACCTTTGCTAGATCATCGATAACACTTCCTAAAACTCTGGGGGAATGTCTTTATCGTTTATACAACAGAAAATAATAAGTTCAGACGCCCCGCTAGGAGGGAGCAACAAAAACGTTCCCAGGAAAAGGTTTGGTTCCGGATTCATATCCGAATACCCAAATCGGTAACCCCCTTAAACGTTCGGTGTTTTTGTTGTTATTACAATGGAATTTTGCGTTTATTTTTTCAAAGGACTGATGTCCCGGACTAGTACCCTTTTAATAACAAATACGCTATGCTGTACATCGTTTTTTTTATGTCCCGATTGCCTTTAATTATTGCAACATCGGTAATGAACTTACAAAAATAGTTTTCAGGGCACTAGGTCATAGTTACCTATTTCTTGGTGGACATAATGGGTGTATAAGACGTTTTAAGCGCGAACCGAATAAATACTCTTCGTCAAGATTCAGACATGATCGACGACAAAAACAATTTTTCTGGAAAATAATTACGTAAGTACCTACGTATTTTAAAAAATGTTGAGCCAAATAATGAAAAGGAAATCGAAAAACGGACTTTTTAAAGATCAGCGAGTAGTCCTATTTTCAGAAGGCTGATGGAGTTCCCATAGCACTGAACACTATTATGGCTAAATGAAAAATATATTTAAGCTAACTAAACCCAATACACGTATTTAAAAAAATTACGATATTAAAAAGGTATTACTTTATATTCCCCAAGAGTAAACATTCCTACGACATTATCATTATATGGTCAACTTCAACAGTTCAGAGTCTTTATTTAACTGCTCGATTTGCAAACATATATTTTAGGTAGAAAATAAATATTAGTTAATATTTTTGTTTCAATTAATTTAATTTAATTTATTTATTATTACGGCTGTTTAGGCCTAAAACTTAAACTACTAAATGCAATGGCCACCGTGGTGTGATGGTAGCGTGCTCCGCCTACCACACCGGATGACCTGGGTTCAAACCCCGGGCAAAGCAACATCAAAATTTTTAGAAATAAGGTTTTTCAATTAGAAGAAATTTTTTCTAAGCAGGGTCGCCCCTCGGCAGTGTTTGGTAAGCGCTCCGGGTGTATTTCTGCCATGAAAAGCTCTCAGTGAAAACTCATCTGCCTTGCAGATGCCGTTCGGAGTCGGCATAAAATCATGTAGGTCCCATCCGGCCAATTTGTAGGGAAAAGCAAGAGGAGCACGACGCAAATTAGAAGAGAAGCTCGGCCTTACATCTCTTCGGAGGTTATCGCGCCTTACATTTATTTATTTTAAATGCAATTCATTATTAAAATCACTTAGTTCTATTGAATATTCTGTCGGAATTCCATGTGATTCCGATCAGCATATTTACTAGCATGACAAACGGACGAGTCTGGGAGTCACTCTTTTAAGGGAGGTTGGAAAGGACGCATTTCCAATCCTCCAGTGCTCCCAGCATAAGACAGCAAAATTTTGAAATGGGATGGAAGGGACGTGTGGGAAGCTGAAAAGGACGTGTTTCCAATCCCCCCTGTTCCAACTTTTGTTTGGCCTTATTTTATTTTATTATGAGTGGTATATCAAAGTGATGATCAATGTTTATTAGAAGGTTGGAAAGAACGTGTTCCCAATCCTGTCCCGAATCACGCTGAAAGGACGTTGGTACCATCAACGCAGCAACTGTCGGTCTGAGACTATAGTGTTTATTATTTGTTGTTAAATTATTAACTTTGAATTTGAAATATTTTGCTATGGAATTAGTTTTTGTAAATGAAAATTTTGGTGATATCAAAATGAAAATTTGTGATTAATAAATTTTTATACTTTAAGCCAAAATAAAATATTTTTAAAATATCAACCTGAATGTTGATATATTGGCGATCGTGCAATTGAACCAACTTCTGAAAAAATAACTTAATTCGATGTACATATATATTACGTCTGTATGTATGTATGTATTTATTTGAAAATTTGTTCCTAGCACAACAATTTTTATTTAACAGTGCTAGTCATGAATAGCATGAGCTATAAATTGAACATTTATAATAATAATAAATTAGATTAATCAAATTAAATTAAATATAGCGGATAATAGTGAAATATTTATGTATGTAAATGTAAATCTTAAAACTAAAGAAAAGTAATTAATAAATATTAAAAGACAGCAGTAGTGATGATAACTTTTGGCTGGTTATAGATCGAATAGTATTTAACAAATAAAGGAAGAAGACACAGGGAAAGGAAAGGACTTAGAAATGAACATTTTAACAACAATTTGAGATCCAGTTTAAGAGTCGTATTGCAGTAACAAAGAATTGGCGCTCAGAGGTTAGCGTGCGGTATCTAATGTGCTTAAGAAGAGTCAAGTAAAACCACCATCATCACAATACATCAGTGCTATGACAAAAACCCTCTCCACTAACAAAACTCTAACAAATAAATATGTGATTTGTAAATTAATATACTAAAAAATAAAATAAAGCAAATTTAATATCTATAAGAATTATTCAATGCAAAACTCAATGAATTTAAATTAAACTGCCGCTTAATTTTAATAAAAGAGACCAAGAAATTGTGTACCTAAACGAAAATCGTGTTTATTAATAACAAAACTAAGAAGCTTAAAGTAATTTTAAAGAACCGCTGACCTATTGAGAAAATATTTTCACGTCCTATCTGATATTTAAATCAACATATACTCTTAGCATTGAAGAATTGAAAGAATATGCGAAAATGTTTGAACTAGACTAACGCACATCATTTGCTGTCGTTATATTAAACTCAAAATTCATTAAGATAATACCGCTAAATCCTCCCTACAATTCATTCATGTATCGCAATATTTTAATATTCAACGAAACATCGTCATTTTGTATACCTTTTGTTGGAATCATTCGTAACCTTTAACGTCCTCTTCATTAATTACAAAGCTATTGCATAACAAAGCCATTGCATAAACAGCAACAACGATGTATTTTATGATTATCACGTCAAAAAAACGCAATTGATTCGCTTAAAATCTTTACAATCATCAATCAACTATTTATTAATTTTAATATTTTTTTATTAAATTTAATTTTATGTAAATACAATTTTTATTTTAATATTAAATTAAAAATTTTGAAATTATAATATAAATTAAAATTTTATAAGTTTAAACCTTTTAAATTTTTAAATTTATTTTAAGATTATTTTATATTTTAAAAATTTTATATAAATTATTTAAATTTACTTATTTTTTTATATAAAAATAAATATTTTATTTAAATTGTTAACTCACTTTTCTTAAATATTTTCTGATTTTCAAATTTTTCATTTACATTTTCTTTTTTCATATGGTTCTACGTTCACCAATACGAACTCGTAATTTTACAAATTCGGAAAATCAAAATAACAACTATACAAATAACACAATGACTCACAATACAACTCAAAATTCTAACATTAATACAACACAAAACAACATCTCTAATGTAACACAAGAAAACTTTACAAATATTTCTTCTACTAAATTTATTAAATTACCACAATTTTGGCAAGAATCTCCCGATGCCTGGTTTTTACTTATTGAAGGACAATTTGAAATTAATAATATCACTGATGATAATTTAAAATTTCAAAATGTTCTAATTACTCTTCAACGAGATACTATATCTAAAATTTTAGATGTTATTAACCCTCCTCCTCTTTTTAATAAATATGATATAATCAAAAAAATTTTATGTGAAAGATTTTCTCTTAGTGAAGCGAAACGATTAGAAAAATTATTTTCAAAAACTGAACTTGGTGATCGTTCACCATCTGAATTATTCAGATTTATGAAATCACTTATAGGTACTGACTCCATTGTAAGTCAAGAATTACTTTTCAAATTATGGATTCGTAAATTGCCACAAGAAATACAAATCCATTTAACTTAAGATGAAATAATTATTTTAGCTGACAAACTTTTTGATTTAACCAACAAACCTCATTCTTCCAGATCTATAGTTTCGAGTATAAATAATAATATTTTAGAACAATGCGTTAAAAATTTAACTGAATTAACTAAGGCTATTTATCAAAATTTAAATAAGATTTCTAATGATATTAATCAATTACAAATCCGTTCAAGATCTAATCAAATTTTCAAGATCCAGAAATTTTTCAAACAATCGTAATTTTATTCACAATCAAATATTTGTTGGTATCACAAAAAATTTAAGAATAACGCTCTTAAATGTATATGCCCATGCAATTTTAATCAAAATCATAATTCTAATTCCGAACAAAATTTAAACTGAAACAATAATGGACCTATTATTAAACCTACTCGTCGCCTATCCATATTTGATAAATTCAATAAACTTAATTTTCTTATTGATACCGGCGAAGTTGAATCAGTTATTCCTGTTTCTAAATTTAAAATTTATAAAAGAAATGCGGATCTTACTTTGACTGCTGAAAACGGTTCTTTAGTTGAAACTTTCGGTACAAAACTACTTAAATTGATTTAGGTTTAAGTAGAGATTTTGAATTTCCATTCATTATTGCGAACATTGATACACCAATTTTAGGAGCAAACTTTTTAGAAAAATTCGGAATAATTGTCAATATTAAAAATAAAGAAATAATGGATTCTACTACAAAAACTAAAGTTGCTGGATCTTCTGTATTTTCTGATATTTTCTCACTCAAAATTCCTATTGTCAAAAATAAGTTTTCAAAATTACTTAATGAATTTCCGTCTATTACTTGTGAGCCAGATTATATTAAAAAAGTGAAACACCATACGGTTCACAGGATAGAAACAAAAGGTATTTTAGCATTTTCGAAACCCAGACGTCTTGATCCAATCAAACTTAAAATTGCTAAAGCTGAATTTGAATTTTTAGTTAAAACGGGTATATGCAGACCCTCAAATTCTCCTATTGCATCTCCACTTCATCTCGTTGATCGATTGATGACATTCTTATTGCCAGTGATAATTAAGATAAACATATGAATCATTTAAAATCAGTTTTCAAAAGATTTGAAGAATATAATTTAAATATCAACCCTTCAAAATGTACTCTCGGTGTAAATAAATTAAATTTCTTAAGTTACGAAATTTCAGGAGAAGGCATTACACCATCTTTAGATCAAATTGAAATTATAACAAACTAGCTTTACCAGTCGCACGTTGTAACGCCCGAGATCGAATGGATGTTGCGTTATTTTTTCTGTTTTGTTTGTTGATAATTTAATTTATTGTTCTGTAAATTGAATTGAATTTTGTACGCATATTTGGTTAAATTTTCTGTTAAAACATTTTATTCTTGTATCTTATTTTATATTATTGTATTGCTTTTACCGCTGATCATTGTTGCTTTGATTACATTCCGAAGAAGCATGACTGGTGACCCAATTTTCAAAGTTGATATATGCGCAGGCATTCCTTTTGGTTCTAAGGAGTATAGAAATTCATTTGGATAATTCACAATTTTATCTTCATCTGTAACTGTGTCGATCGATTTATATTTCGTCACTTCACCAGGAAATTGATTTTGAAAGCGATCATTGATTTTGTTAACATGATCATTTTTGGGAGCTAAGATAGTTCTTTCGCATAGCCAAAGAACAAAAACATTTAAATTTAAAATTCTTAATTCTGAAATATGAAAAACTTTCGTCTTGATCGAAGGAACCTCGAGCCAAAATTTGGTGATGACCGAAGTATAGCAAACACGTTTTCATAGGGAACACACACACAGAATTTGATTTTTATAGAAGATGTAGATAGACTGAAGCTAAACAATTTTTTTAACAGCGGCAGATTACTAAACGTCAAAAAGGCATAACAGCTAAACTCAACAAAGCAGTCAAACTTTAGGTGTTAAAATAACTTAAGTTTGTACGGCAGCCATTGTTTTTCCCCATTCCACATTTTCCTGGAGGTTTTAGGAGGACTTAACGTCACATAGCTCCTTATCAATTTTAATTATCCTACCATTACAACGTCCAGATATATGCAGTATAATATATTCCATTTGTATGGGAGGTGCCACGCCCCCTTTTTCCCAATTCCATATTTTCTTGGTGGTGTTAAGGATTGCCCTCAAATAACTCCTTACTGAATTTCAATGTTCTGGCATGTATACCTTCAAAGTTATGCAGTACCAAAGATTCCATTTGAATGGGAGGTTCCGCGCCCCCTTTTTCCCAATTCCGCATTTTCTTGGTGGTGTTAGGGATTGACCTCATATAACTCCTTACTGAATTTCAATGTTCTGGCATGTATACCTTCAAAGTTATGCATTACTAAAGATTCCATTTGTATGGGATGTGCCACGCCCCCTTTTTCCCAATTCCGCATTTTCTTGGTGGTGTTAGGGATTGACCTCATATAACTCCTTACTGAATTTCAAGGTTCTGGCATGTATACCTTCAAAGTTATGCATTACTAAAGATTCCATTTGTATGGGAGGTGCCACGCCCCCTTTCTCCAAATTCCGCTTTTTCTTGGTGGTGTTAGGGATTAACCTCATATAACTCCTCATTGAATTTCAATGTTCTGGCATGTATACCTTCAAAGGTATGCAGTACCAAAGATTCCATTTGTTTGGGAAGTGCCACGGCCCTTTTATATATCGAAATTATTTTTAGCCTAAAACCTTCCCGTTGATCGAAGGAACCCATACCCAAAATTTGGTGATGATTGATGTGTGGGAAATACGTTTCCATAGCGAACACTCACACACAGAATTTGATTTATATACATATATATGGCTAAACCGATTTGGGATTTCCAAATCAACTAACCATCATGTTGTTGTTGTTGTTGTTGTAGCGATTAGGTTACTCCCCGAAGGCTTTGGGGAGTGTTATCGATGTGATGGTCCTTTGTCGGATACAGGTCCGATACGCTCCGGTAACACAGCACCATTAAGGTGCTGGCCCGACCATCTCGGGAACGATTTATATGGCCACATTGAACCTTCAGGCCATCCCTCCCTCCCCACCCCCAAGTTCCATGAGGATTTTTCTAATGACGCTCTTAAAAAAATAAGAGAATATTTTTCGCTTGTTCGTTCTAAAGTGTTTCATCATAACAAAGAAAACTTTTTCGTTCCTAAAAAATTACAAAATTGTGAGTATGTTTTTGTTAAAGTTCTTCGTAGATCTAATTTAGAATCACCTTATGAAGGACCTTTTAAAGTTATTTCTAAGAAACATAAAACATTTACAATTCAATACAAAAATACTATTAAAAATTTTTCGATTGATTTATTTAAACCAGCAAATATACTTATTAACACTAATTTAAATACAAATACATTAAAGAACAAAAAACAAAAAAAGGTCACATTTAATATTAATTAATGATTTGTTTGTTTTAAATTTTCTTGGAGGGGAAGTAATTTATAGTGTTTATTAATTGTTGTTAAATTATTAACTTTGTATTTTATACTTTGAACTTTAAATATTTTGCTATCGAATTAGTTTTTGTAAATGAAAATTTTGGTGATATCAAAATGAAAATTTTTGATTAATAAATTTTTATACTTCAAACCAAAATAAAAGATTTTTAAAATATCAACCTGAATGTTTATATAGAGACTGCGATTTCATTCGGCAGCTTAAGGCTTAGCTGGTTATGCATTTCCCATCATGTGTCCGTACATGAAAAATCAAAAATAAGGACAATTACTAATTCATTATTAAAAGTCTTTAGGTTTAAACGCACGAAAAGTTTAAAAGCAACGACTTCAAAGGCTATTTTAATCTTACCTTAAACCTATCAAAAAGACCACCGAATATATTTCTAAACCACAATTTTAATTTCTTGCTAACGAGCAGAGAAAATAAAAAAAATTGTTCTCGAAAATATATTTAAGTCTTTACATATGTACGTAGTTTTATTAATATACTTTTATTTAATAGCTTCTAAAGTGATTTTATCGCCAACTTCTTCGTCATGATTCTTGAAAATAGTAGGTACTGAATCGTTTTGTGACTTAAATGAAATAAAATAAATGCATATAATATTAATTATGGTGTATTCTTACCTTCATTGCCTCGCTCACTTGATTATCGCGCTTCACTTTCCATTTATATTGAAAATAGCGTACATCTTCCATTGATGTGCCCGAAGCATAGAGTAATGCAAGTGATGCTGCACCCGCTACGCTACCTAAAACTCCACCAACAATTCCTCCAGCAGCCATGCCACGTATACCTAAATGCATTTTAAATAGGCTGCCAGTTACTAAACCGGCACAAATGTATTCGTAAATAGAAGATTTTCCACGATATACAGAAATGCATGTTATAATGCCGCTGCAAATATAATTTTAATATTATAAATTTTTGTATACTGCTTTTGCTGGTACGGTTACTTACTAATATGATGATGTAAATAGCGAAATTCGCCAACCCCATCTAAAGGCACCTTTAGCAAAATTCACTGTAACTTCATCTTGCAGTTTACGCTATCCAAAGAATACATATTAAATCTTGTTATTTATTCAAGGATAATGTTTAACAGACCTTGGCATCCAGGTGTGATTTGAATGCTGTCGCTTGATTATTCTCCATGAAGTTTAAATATGCAATTCGAGATTTCGTAACACCTCCATAAATAGCGCCGAACAAAAATCCGACAAAACCAGCCTGATATATAGAGTTTAATTCCGAGGAGATGCTACCAAATTCACTGTAACCCAAAGATAGAAAACAAATATATGTATAACGCATTTATTAATTTATTATTAAATAAATCTTCTTACTCAATTGTAAACATATCTTTCAGACGGTCCCATCCAGTTTCATTTAGATCGGGTTTATTTTCTAAATATGCTTTATATGTCGGCGTATCTTTACCCACTATGTCATTTCGCGAGGGAGCAGTTGGCAAAGTTGGCCCAATTCCCCCAATTCCACACAACAAAAATCCTCGTCCTTTCCTTAGGAAACTCATATTTTTGGTAATTTTTATGCAATATTTAATGCCGGAGAAGCAAATATGCCAACGACTGATTTAACAGCTGTTTATGCATTAAGCTGGAGACATTGGTGCTTTATCGGTAACCGTATCGGTAACCTTTTAACAGCTGATTCGACCAACCTTATGAGAATCAATGCAAACGATTATTGGTGCCGCTAAAGTCGTAACCGTATCGTAGCCAACCAATTGGGTTTTGGTTTACCGTCGTAACGATAAACAGCTGATTACGTTAGGGATACGGATACAGCGATACGACATACGGCACCAATGACTCCGGCTTAAAGCTGGGGTCATTGGTGCCGTATGTCGTATCGCTGTATCCGTATCCCTAACGTAATCAGCTGTTTATCGTTACGACGGTAAACCAAAACCCAATTGGTTGGCTACGATACGGTTACGACTTTAGCGGCACCAATAATCGATTGCATTGATTCTCATAAGGTTGGTCGAATCAGCTGTTAAAAGGTTACCGATACGGTTACCGATAAAGCACCAATGTCTCCAGCTTTATGTGCAAGACATGGTTCAATTATGTTGAACCATAGTACAGGTCTACAAGTAGGATATGTAGAAGGACGCACATACACAGCAACGCTCACCTGATAAAATGCTTGTTCTTGTTCGTTTTTTTTGTGGATGCTATTTGGCACTGTTGTACTTCTTAGGAACAAAAAAAATTTAGTAGTTGCTATCGAAAACTGCTTAAAATTTTTATTGTTATATTACAAAGAAATATACTTATTTACTTTCAAACGAGCACTTAATTACATCTTTCTTTAATATCCATATATTTTGGAAAATTTTATTTAACAAATTATGATACTTTATTACCGGGGAAGATTGCTAAAACACGACCAAAACCGTCGGGGGAGGTATTAATAGACGCGTTTTTGCCTCGCTTCCAATAATTCGAATACTTTTCCGCCTTTGTACTATTGATAACAGGACAAAACGCGTATTTTCATTTTTTTTCCGTTTTTATGGACGGGTTATTGCAGTGGACCTCGGTTTCAAACTGTTTTTCGCGGAGAACTTTTGAACGGGTAGAAAAACTTAACTCCCGTGTTTGTATTCTTAATACTGGAATAACTACGCGTCCTCAGATACCCCAATTGAAGACTTTTTTATAATTTTCTGAAGGACCCATATGGGTGCACTTAAAATTTCCTACTAATTTCGTTCAAAAAAATTTACCACCACAGCAACCCATATCTAATATTCCGATCCCTTTTTTGCTTCCCTGTGTCGCTTTCGACGAAGCAACCCCGGTAATTTTGACACTTCGTTCAGTGTCAAAACTCATGTTCCACTGGGTTCCACGCTAGTTTGACACTGACCGAAGTGTCAAACTGCCGTGTGTTAGAAAAGGAAAGAAATTGTTTCCCTCTCATACATATCATACTTGTAAACCTGTACAATGATGTTGAACCATGGTGCAAGACAAAATTGCAACCATTGTTTACTATATAGCAGGGATGCACCTTAACGTTAATCTAATCGTTTATCAAAAAATTTCCACGGTTTCCGTTGAAACACTTCGAAATATTATCGATAAAGAAAATATCAAGATAAATTGTATCTCGTTTTTAACGGAAACGAAAAGCCTTCGTTAACGTTAAAAATTGTAAATGTAATTTGTTTGTGTAGTTCGTTGGTGGTAATGTCAAAAATACTCTGAGAAATGTTCGTACTGTCAAAATTCATGAGAAAAGTTGCAATCAGCTTGGCTAATAGGGGGACTCATGATAGCATATAAACTTATAAGGTGTAAAATTATATCCATTTACACACGCGGTTATATGAACGCACCTAGTAATACTCTTGATAAACTTGATAGTTTTTTAGCTGTATTATTTCCAAAAAAATTTTTTTGATTGTTATACAAATTAAAAAATACCAAGATTAAGTGAAAAATCAAAACTAAAACGTCTTTACTAAGATATTCTTGTAAATTACTTGCTGATGTTGGAGATTTCTGATGAAAATGCCTGCTGTAATATCTGCAAGGTTGCATTCCTTTGAGTTTATCGCGTTTACACAATGAAATGTGCGCGTAAATTTATACAAATTGTGTAAATGATTTTTCATACAAAATTTGACAGCTCGTGCGTAAACTAGATAAATTTATACGTTTACACACTTTATAAGGCATTTATACATTTACATGAGTCCCCCTAATGTTTTCACCTTTTATGACTCCGCCATCAATCAGCTTTGCCAGCATAGTTTGAAATTAATAATCAACATAAACGATTTGATTTCGTTTTGATATGGCAGAAAACGAAACAAAATCATTTCGTTAATTTGACGTTCTTAACGTTAATAAACGAAATGAAATTACTTTGTTTCGTTTATTAACGTTAATTATCGTAACGAAATGATATCGGTTCGTTGGTTAAGCACGCCTGCTATATAGTTTGGCAGCTTATTTTGAGTTTATGTTGCGAATAGAGTGGAAGGCAGTGGACTAGGCAGTCGAATGACATATAATGAAGGAATGGTGTAAGGAGTCTTTTCAAAGTTAAAAAAAAAATTATGAAAGCTTTAATGTAAATAAAAATATTGTTTTAATAACAACAAAAACGCCTTATATATTCTATATACATAAATTCGTAAGGATTATCTCACTTTAAAATTTGAGCTAAATAATCTAAAGTTTTTTTTTGAAACTGAGTCGAGAAGTGTGAATGTGCGAATTTTCACCGATCACCACCCTACAAGACGGAGGTAACTACCCCTGCAAAAATCGTGTGACCAAAAACGCACACAGCCACACGAATTTTTGACAGGGGTGACGATTTGGAATGAAAAATTGTGCAAATGAAATAGCATGCTGACAAATTTTGCTTTCCCACAATATATCGTGCTCTCTCGCACCTATTATTTTCTTAGGGATAGCAAATACGTCATTTTTGCGTGCAAAAAATTCGCCATTTCTAATTCTGCAGAAAAGTGGAAAATTTTTTCAATTTGTGTGATTTACATTTTGCAGAAATTAATATACGGATTCTTTAATATTTTTTGGTCTACTAAAGTGTGTTTTAGCAAAAAAAACTCATATCAATGTGTGCATGTTTATAAAGAAAGAAAGTGAAATATGTAATTGCATAGTATAAATAATCGTGAGCAATTTTAATGCAGAATAGTAAATTTTGATTTCCACATACATACAAGAAAAAAATTCTTGTTGCCATTAAGATTTATTATCCAAAATTGAAAAACAAAAGATTAGAAAATTCGGTGTAAAAAAACGGCTATGTGTGCAATAAAATAGCCTCTCTTGTTGAGATACCCCTCCATGGTCTCCATTAATTATTGTGACGGAGGTGTGTTTGCAGCAGCAAAGTGAACCCAAACAGTGTAGGTCGTGGTGGTTGTTGTTCGTGATCCGCATCAACTGGACCAGGTGGGGCAATGACGCCACATCCAGTTATACCAAGGTATATACCACAACAGCAACCGGGTAATGCAAGGCCAAGATAGCAGCAACAACCTCCCAAGGCTGGCTATCATAGTTGATTTATAAAAAAACAGTGTTGTGCATCTGTAATGTTTAAATATTTCCTCTGTTGAAACAGTTTCCACGATTCACTGTTCAACGAAAGCAGCAGCCAGCGTATGCCACCACCGAACAGCTGATAACAAAAACTTGGATGCACAGCAGTTTAAAGCCAAAATGGAAGTTGAGGAAATATCTGAAAATAAGGTAAATATATGTTTCGCGTTATTAACAAAATCGCCCTAAATTTTATGAATTAACAGATCGCTACGAACGACAGAGCAACCGAACGTGTGATCAAAGAAAGCACTACAGAAATTATTGCCGGCGGGGCCGTATTCTACAATCCAGTACAAGAATTTAATCGTGATTTAAGTATTTCAGTACTTAATGTATACACAAAACGGTTGATAAGAGAGCGGGAAGCGGCGGCGCATAAAAATCCACAAAATACAAAGGAAAGCAAGCAATGCTAATGACAAGAAACCATACACGGCTGGTGGTGTAAAATACGACGGTGTGTTACGGTCTGCTGCTACGGTCTACGGCTACGACCCACTTGGGAGCGTGTTCACGGGAACACACCTAGCGATGTGGAAAGGGTTGCGATGAAAAATATCGAAAAAGAAGGGAACAGACAGACCGGCCATCACTAGAAGACGGGGAGAGAAAAAAAAAAAAAAAAAACCACCACGAGTTCCGGACAAAAAGTTTTTCGCTCGGCCCCTTCTCTTTCCTTTTTGGATTTGCCACGCTGATGAACGGAGCTAGACCATAACGTGTCTGCTTTTGCCAAGTCTTATCGTATCAACGATTTATATACCTTTTTTTAAATCCGTACAAATCAAATATCAAAACGCTATTCGAAACCGAGAAAATAAAAAGAATTGATTGAGTTTCCGGCACTGGCCGAGAAAAACGTGGGAAAAATTTTGGAAAACAAGGAAGAAGGTCATTTAAAAGGCCAAAGAACAATCAGCAAAATGCCGAGGAACTAGTGGTAATAACCCTTACAAGAATATCCAAATATCCAGCTGAAGTAGTAAGTCAGCGCTTCCAAGTCAAACCTAGTGAGGAAAGTTCTAGGGATTCCGACTCGGATTCGGACGGCACTAACTAATTGTGAGGAGAAGCCTTGATACTCGAAGATAGACCTCTTTCTCTACGTTTGCGAAGTACACCACCACCTTTGGAAAGCGTCCAACACCCCATCCGCCTCCAGGGCCAGCAGTACGCTGCAGCGTAATACAGCGAACGCCCAAGTTAGCACAAAGTCATCCAGAAGGTAAAGGTCCACACGAAGTTGCCTTGCCACCAGGTCCGCTCGATCACCTCAGACCAGAGTGAAACAACCATCAACGCCGGCCTACTGGGTGAGTCAGTTCCTTTTTTTTTGTGCTTAAAAGCGCGGACGCATCTTTGGGCGCTAATGCTTGCCTTTTGGTTATGGGTCGTGCGTTTATGTACCCTATGAATGTGTAGGAAGTCCGGTCAGAATTCAAACCATTAGCGCAATTGTTAAAATAAAATAATGTTGGTTTAAAAAAAAAAAAAAAGAAAACATTTAGAGAAACAACTATTTAAAACGCGGTTCATACATCTATATATATAATTAACTTAAGCATATGCATTTACATGCATATAGAAGAAAGAAAGCGAACACCAAATTTAGTATACCCAACAAAAAAAAAGAGAATGCCCGGTTTAAAAAAAAACACTTCCAGCATATTGGCGTAGACGTTTTCGAGTGGAACGCAAGAATATCTAGAAATGAATATATAAAATGTAAATGTTAAGAAGTCTGCAAATTCTGTAATGCGGTCCACGATCTACTATAGGAATTTTGAGCCAAATAACTACAACTATTTTTAAGGTATTTTTTTTTTACTCCAGTGTGCGTCGCTTGGTTTCCACGTTATTTGCCATGTACAAGCATACCTATGAAATTAAAATCTATTCAGCAGTATGGAAATAAATTCGAAAGAGCATTTAGATGAATTACACATTTTTCCCAGCAAATGACCTGTAAACCAGAGCAACAGCAGCAACAATGTTATCAAATTTAGTTATAATAAGAAGGAATACAATTTCCTGTATAATTGTTTCTTAAAAAAAAAAAACAAAAAAAAAAGAAAATGTTATATGTACATACAGCTGCGAACAAAAGAATAGCAGTTAAAGATATTAAACACCTTTTATTAGTAAAAGAAGGATCATTTATTTGAAAAGCTGCAATAAACTTGCAACCAAACTTGTTTTAGAACCATTTAAAAACGTCTAAAGCCCCAAAAAGGAATTATTACTTTGGCTTTACAAAGTTAATATTTACTATTCATGTTTCTTAATACCGGGATCGAAATGAACTCTATCAAATAGATACTTATGTACAAATTTCTTTGTTCGAAATTATTTCTTGTACCTCTTAAACAAGCATTTTATCACATTTTTCTCTATAACTTAATGCGTATACCTTATTTTGAAGAAAACAAATTTAGATAAAACTCAGGATCGAGTAGTATATATATACATCTTCATATAAATTTTTTTTTTATAAATGATGAGTTATAAATAAATTTGTAATTGAAATGGGAATGCTGGCGTCGCCAATTATTTGGAAGGCATAAGGTAAGACAGGTAAGGGGCCACCGAAATTTTAGGTGCGTCGGTGGCCATGGTTATTTGAGGGTGGGATAAAGCACCGGGCGTCGCAACACCACCCGCGGCGCCCCCCTATATATATTCGGCCTTTTTATTTGTATTTTTATTTTTCAGCCGTTTTTTTTTTAGTTTGATTTTCAACGTTGGTAACCGGCCATGTCCGGTTCGGTAATTTTTTTTTGCGGTTATTTTTTTTAATTTTAAATTTTTGAATTTTTTTTTGAATTTAGATTTTGAATGTCAACGGTCTGTCCGTGACATCCGGTTCGGCCGGATGTTGTTTTATTTTGAATTTTTAAGCGTTTTGAGTTGTCTCTGCGCTTCTGTTAGGTTTTTTTTTGAATTTGACAGCTGCTCGTTTTGATAGGCATGATAGGAACATTTTTCTGCTTATGGCGCAGGAACAGTAAGGTTGGCAAGGACCCGCCCCAGCCGACAATGACTAGCCACTGTGCACCAACACATCATGCCGACCGCCTTCCTTACTGCTCCCTTGTAAATGCGTTTCCATAACAGATGGCGCCCAACGTGGCACCTGAGGCGCTGGCCGCGAGGGTCAGTCGGGTCAACCTGTGAGGTTGACCATCCCACCAGTCCGAGTGAGCAGCCACAGAAGCTGCCACCTACGTTGCGGTGGGATGGTTAGACGGATCAGGTTGTCCGGGCTGGTCATCGGGGGCAGTGGCTGACGGAGCCACGTGACTTAACGTCAGTTATCGGGGTTTTGTATTCACCCGATGAGGCAGTGCTGCACGCACTTTATTTTTTTTGTAGTTGGGGTTTTTATTTTCCCCGGAATGTTGTCCGTTAGTCGGCTATGGAAAATTATATGTCCGCTAACTTGGGTTTTTTTTGTAAAGTAGTTTTTTTTTAGGTTCCTTTAGCCGAATTTGTGTTGTCCAGGGTGAATGTGTGTGCGCTTGTAGTGAGGACCCCAGCTCATCCCACGTCCCAGGTGGTAGCTTGGAATACCACCTGGATGGTGATGGGTTGAGCTGGGATTCAGAGTGGCACCCCTTCCTGTCCCACCAGACTGGGGGAGCGGTTTCGAAACCGCTCCACCCATTGCGGCGGAGGCAGGAGGCGTGTCCAGGGAGAATGGACGGGAGGCCTCAACACCCCCAACCAGTCCCAGGGGCAAGCCCCTGGAGACTGCCCCTGCGTTGCGGCTGGGCGTGTTGAGATCAACCCGTGGGTGCCTGGAACGGACCCTAGTGGGCCCAACCTATCTCGGAGGGGGCCTTAAGACCCCCCCTCGATTGCGGTTGGGAGCACTAGGGCCAAGTATGAATGTGTTTGTATCAAATTTTTTTTTGCCTAGCCTACTGCCTTCTAATGATGGGATGTCAGCGTTCCCATCACCACCTACATTGTTCATATAAAATTTATAGATAACTAACCGTTTTCTTTTCAGCTTTTGAATTTTTTTTTCTATTTTGGTGCGATCATTGATAAATGATTGCATTAATTCTCGCACAATTTTTTTTATATATAGATATATAAACTTTTTTTTTTCTCTTTTAACAAACCATCTTCTGGGAACAGAAGGTTTTTTTTCCGAATACTATTTGACAAAGAATTTTTTTTTCTAACGGATTATGTCGCGTGACCAGTCCTACGGGCAAACGGGCCGGAACACTCCGTTCGAGAGTGCGGGCAGTTTACGAGGGAACCAGCACCGGGGCGGTGCTAATAGGGGGGCTTTTTCGAAAGCAAGGCGTCCTTTGGTGGTGCATACCCCAGTAGGAGGATCCTACGGAAATCCCGCGGGGACTCATATAGGCTCGGGCCCGAACGACGACCGCGACAAACTGGACATACCTGTAAGCACCAGCAATTTAAATGCATCGCTGCTAAACACACACAACATCTCGGGGATAATGACCAATGTGTCGAACTATGCACCAGATGGAGCGGGTGCCTTACCACCAAATCAAGAGGTTGGAAATTTTGGGGACGCTACCAGTGATCAGGCGAACCCCCTAGGAATGCAGGACGAAGCCACTCGTGGAGGCTCGTGGGTGGACGTGCTACACCAACTGTTCCAGGCTTCGCAGGAGGAAATGCGGAGAGAGATGGGCTCAATTAGAGCCAACATGGCCCAGCTCAACGCCGCTCTCGAATCCACGCAGCAAGCACACCAGCAACACAGGAACGCAAGCAGGATGGACCGTAACCCATTACCATCGGTAGTACCGCCAATGTACCCGACTCCAAGCAGCATAACAGTAAAACCGCAGGAGTGGAAAATCGCATTCGACGGCACTGGGAGTGTAAGCGATTTCCTCTTCAAATTAAACACCTTGTGTGAGCGCACACAATGCCCTGACGAACAAATAATGGCCAGTTTCCACTTATTCCTTTCGGGACGAGCCGAAGAATGGTACTGGCTGTTCACAAAACAAAACCCAAATGCGACATATGCCTTTTTGTGCTACTCCTTAAAGAGAGAGTTTGGCACCTTGAAAACGGACCACGAGATCATGATGGAGATCTGCATGCGCAAGCAAAAGGCAAGTGAGTGTTATGACGTGTTTCACGCGGACATAATCTCCTTGAACGCGCGCTTAAGGGAGCCGATGTCAGAGCTTCTACTGATTGACATAATAAAAAGGAACGTCAACAGTAGCCTTAAGCTAATGCTTTTTAATGCGGACGTAAGGAACCTCCATGATCTGCGCGATGTAGCACGCCGAGGTGAACAAGTGCTGAAAGAGAGCAAGCTGCTGGGAGCCAATTACCCAGGACGGCATGTAAGCGAGGCACGCGTGACAACCCCGGACATGACGATGGAAGGCGAGGACGGCGAGATAGATCCGCAGATAGAGGCGCTGGAATATAGACGCAGCAGAAGACCGGACTACTCGGGAATCCAGTGCTGGAATTGCCAGGGAATGGGGCACTCCTATATATATTGCGAGGAACCCATAAAAAGTCCTTTTTGTTTTAAATGTGGGTATAAGGGTGTATTCACTCCTAAATGCCCTAGGGACCATCGCAGGCAGGGAAACCAGTACCCGAGCGAGAAGATGGGGGAACCTCGTTCGGCTTCATAGCTCCCACATCAGCCAGTGCTCGAGGCGTCGTCCCGTGCGCTGAACCAGAGGGCGAATCTCTGCATGGAGGTGGTGAGCTTCCGAGGTGCAGTAGTACCCTGGCAGAAGAACCCTCGACTGTAATAATAACCTTCCCCGATAGTACTGACGATTCGAATAGTTCTGAATCCGAGAGTCGAACGTCCTCTTTCACGATGGGCGAGCAAATCAAAATTCTGCGACGCCAGCATAGGGATGTCGCGTGCCAAACGCAACTTTTCCCAACCCTAGAAGAAAGGGAGGATAGGTATGAACAAATAAGACATACCATTTTTGACCAATATCCGGTATCGGACAATATTTTGAAGTGTAGGAAGAGATACCACAGGAGAGTACAGGAGCGTAGACTGCTGCAAGCCACCACGTTAACGCTTACAGAGGACGAAAGGCCTTTAGTAAAGGCTAGAATTAAAAATAGTTTTCTTGTAGGGTTGTTAGACTCGGGAGCCAACGTCTCCATCTTAGGGAAAAATGGAGTAGAATTCCTAGAGGATAACGGCTTCGAATATCAGCCCTTACATGCGTTCGTATATACCGCGGGCGGCAACAAGCAAAAAATTTTAGGCTCAGTATCTCTACCGGTCACTTTTAAAAATATCACAAAGATTATTCGTTTTTACCTTGTTCCCTCATTGCTCCAAGAAGCATACTTCGGGGTAGATTTTTGGAGAGCATTTGCGTTAGCTCCCGAAATATTCCCGAGCGTAGAGTGCTTAGAGACTAGGCTTGAAAAGGAAGAGGAACTTAACCTCCATGAATTGTCACCAGAACAGAAATCAGAATTGCGAAAAGTCATCGAGACGTTTCCTTCGTACGAGAAGTTAGGCCTAGGGCAAACTAAATTAGTGGAGCATCACATCGACACCGGTGATGCTGTGCCTATAAAAAGCAAGCATTTTCCTCTTTCGCCGCCGAGGCAAGCCGAAGCTTTTAGAGAACTAGACAGGTTACTACAGTTAGGAGTTATAGAAGAATCCAACTCCCCGTGGTGTAGTCCTGTAGTACTGGTCCGGAAACCAGGCAAAGTCAGGCTGTGTATAGATTCGAGAAAGGTCAACGCGGTGACTAAGAAGGATTCGTACCCCCTGCCTCATATCAACGGCTTATTGAGCAGACTGAAAGATACGCATTTTATTAGTGGCATTGATCTGAAAGACGCGTTCTTCCAGATCAAATTGACAGAGTCCTCTAAGGAAAAAACAGCATTCGCAGTTCCGGGGAGGCCTCTGTACCACTTCAAGGTGATGCCATTTGGTCTGTGCAATGGACCGCAGACTATGAGTAGGCTGATGGACAAGGCGATCCCTTCGCGTCTGCGAGAGAACGTCTTTGTCTACCTGGACGATCTGATGGTATGTAGCACTAATTTTGAGGATCATCTAAAATTGCTAGCGGAAGTGGCGAACTGTTTGAGAGATGCAGGTCTGACAATAAATGTGGAAAAAAGTAAATTTTGTCAGAAGGAAATACGCTACTTAGGGTACTTGATAGGCAGCGGGTGTCTGAAAGTGGATCCGGGAAAAGTAGAAGCAATACAAAACTTCCCGATCCCTAAATCCCCTCGGCAAGTGCGTAGGTTTGTGGGCATGGCGAATTGGTACCGAGCGTTTATTACCAATTTTGCGGACTTGGCAGGTCCCTTGACCGACTGTCTCCGCAAGTCAGCAGGCCCGTTCAAGCTTACTCCTGAAGCTATAGAGGCATTCGAAAAACTAAAAGTAGCCTTGAGTTCGGCGCCTGTCTTGGCCCAACCAGACTTTTCCAAAGAATTCGTAATACAATGCGACGCTTCCAAAATAGGTGTTGGCGGAGTGTTGTTCCAGGTCGATGATGACGGCGCTGAGCACCCAATCGCGTTCGTATCGAAAAAGCTGAATAATGCTCAACGCAATTATACAGTAACCGAGCTGGAATGTCTTGCAGCCATAATTAGCGTGAAGCGTTTCCGACCCTATGTCGAAGGATTACCTTTTCGGATTATTACGGACCACTCCAGTCTCAAGTGGTTGATGACACAAAAGGACTTGAGCGGGAGGTTGGCGAGATGGTCACTCTTACTGCAAAGATACGATTTTAGAATGGAACATCGTAAGGGCACCCTGAATGTAGTACCAGACGCGCTGTCGCGTTTTGACGTTGACGAATTAACTTTCACTACCACACCCGGAGAAATAGACTTAGTCTCTCCCGAATTTGCCAGCAAGGAGTATTTAGACTTAATTCGGACCGTCACCGAAAACGAGGAATCACTTCCGGATTTACGAGTGGTGGACGGTGTAATTTTCAAAAGAGTTAAGTTTCGTAAGGGGATGGAAGGGGAAGAAGACTCGCTGTGGCGTTTATGGTTGCCAAAAGGGTTGACTGAGGAAGCAGTGAGATTAGCACATGACGCTAACCGGAGTTACCATGGCGGATGGCTGAAAACCTTAGAACGTGTTAGGCAGAAGTACTTCTGGCCGCAGCAGGCTAAGGACGTCAGGGACTACGTCCAGCGTTGTGACACCTGCAAAACGGTAAAACCCACCAATCAGCAGTCGAGACCACCTATAGGGAGTGCCTTTGAATCCGAAAGGCCATTTCAGCGGTTGTATTGCGACTTTCTAGGGCCGTATCCGAGATCTAAGCGGCGAAATCAATTTCTTTTCATAGTACTAGACCATTTTTCAAAATACGTTTGGCTAAAGCCCATGCAGAGAGCTACCACGTTAACGTTATAAATTACTTCGCTTCAGAAATTTTTCCGGCTGTAGGGGTCCCCGAGTTTATTCACAGTGACAATGGTAAACAGTTTATCTCGAAGGAAATGAACCAATTTTTTGCAAACTACGGGGTGACGCACGTGAGGACGGGGCTATATTCTCCCCAAGCGAACGCATCCGAACGCGTCAACAGAGAAATTGTTTCTAAGATTAGGATTTTCCTAAAAGATAAACCTGACCATACTGATTGGGATAAGCATATACCCGAGATTTTATCAGTTTTGAGAAGTGATTTTCATACAGCGATTCAGTGTTCTCCATACTTTGCGTTATATGGCCAAAACATGGTCCAACATGCCTCAACGTACAACATTTTAGGGAAACTCGGCAGCCTTCGAGAAGACCAGGTCAAGGTAGTAAGCCGAGCTGACAAGTTGACTAATATTCGTGAGCAGATCCGTAGAAATTTAGATCAGGCCAAAGATAGGGGAGTAACCACCTATAACAAGCGCTCTAGACACGTCAACTATAAGGAAGGTCAGGAAGTTTTTCGGAGAAACTTTGCCTTAAGTAATTTTAAACAGGGCATTAATGCCAAATTCCTACCCAAATACCTGAAGTGTCGCGTGCTTCGAAAAATAGGCAACGCATTGTATGATCTCGAGGACCTAAACGGGAAATTGATAGGTCGCTTTCACGCGTCGGACATTCGCCCGCAATGAACTAGAAAACGTTTCTTTTGCCAATTTACAATTTGATTTTTTTTTATACACCCACCAATTGGACCTTTTTTTTTGTCTGGGCGTTTTGGCGGTCGGGGACATCTCGCCCAGTATTCTCCCCGAGCACTGACCTCATAGGTTGTTCACACGCGTACTCACCGAGGACCGTGAACACCCTGGCAGTCCACGCTTAGGTCGGACTAGCCTTTCGGAGTTTGGACGAGTTCTCCGTATCAAAATGTCTATTTTTTTTTTGTCTTGCCTTTTGTGGGGGCGATAACCACTGAAACCTTTCGGAGTTTTGACGAGTTCTCCATAACAAATGTCTAATTGCCGCAAAGCCCTTTTAAACTAGGAAACAGAATTAATTCCCAAATTTGACTTAACTTTTTTTTTGATGGCCCCATGTTGCCCGGCTAGCTTCGTAGTAGGACTTTGAGACTCTTATCTCAGGGGTGAGTCGTGCCCCACGTTGCTTGTCATCGGAGATCCCTGGCAATGGCTTCCCACAGATGATCCGGTTCCCTGTTCGCTTCATCGTCAGGTCTTCAAAGCGAAGCAGGTTTGTTACGGTCTGCTGCTACGGTCTACGGCTACGACCCACTTGGGAGCGTGTTCACGGGAACACACCTAGCGATGTGGAAAGGGTTGCGATGAAAAATATCGAAAAAGAAGGGAACAGACAGACCGGCCATCACTAGAAGACGGGGAGAGAAAAAAAAAAAAAAAAAACCACCACGAGTTCCGGACAAAAAGTTTTTCGCTCGGCCCCTTCTCTTTCCTTTTTGGATTTGCCACGCTGATGAACGGAGCTAGACCATAACGTGTCTGCTTTTGCCAAGTCTTATCGTATCAACGATTTATATACCTTTTTTTAAATCCGTACAAATCAAATATCAAAACGCTATTCGAAACCGAGAAAATAAAAAGAATTGATTGAGTTTCCGGCACTGGCCGAGAAAAACGTGGGAAAAATTTTGGAAAACAAGGAAGAAGGTCATTTAAAAGGCCAAAGAACAATCAGCAAAATGCCGAGGAACTAGTGGTAATAACCCTTACAAGAATATCCAAATATCCAGCTGAAGTAGTAAGTCAGCGCTTCCAAGTCAAACCTAGTGAGGAAAGTTCTAGGGATTCCGACTCGGATTCGGACGGCACTAACTAATTGTGAGGAGAAGCCTTGATACTCGAAGATAGACCTCTTTCTCTACGTTTGCGAAGTACACCACCACCTTTGGAAAGCGTCCAACACCCCATCCGCCTCCAGGGCCAGCAGTACGCTGCAGCGTAATACAGCGAACGCCCAAGTTAGCACAAAGTCATCCAGAAGGTAAAGGTCCACACGAAGTTGCCTTGCCACCAGGTCCGCTCGATCACCTCAGACCAGAGTGAAACAACCATCAACGCCGGCCTACTGGGTGAGTCAGTTCCTTTTTTTTTGTGCTTAAAAGCGCGGACGCATCTTTGGGCGCTAATGCTTGCCTTTTGGTTATGGGTCGTGCGTTTATGTACCCTATGAATGTGTAGGAAGTCCGGTCAGAATTCAAACCATTAGCGCAATTGTTAAAATAAAATAATGTTGGTTTAAAAAAAAAAAAAAAGAAAACATTTAGAGAAACAACTATTTAAAACGCGGTTCATACATCTATATATATAATTAACTTAAGCATATGCATTTACATGCATATAGAAGAAAGAAAGCGAACACCAAATTTAGTATACCCAACAAAAAAAAGAGAATGCCCGGTTTAAAAAAAAACACTTCCAGCATATTGGCGTAGACGTTTTCGAGTGGAACGCAAGAATATCTAGAAATGAATATATAAAATGTAAATGTTAAGAAGTCTGCAAATTCTGTAATGCGGTCCACGATCTACTATAGGAATTTTGAGCCAAATAACTACAACTATTTTTAAGGTATTTTTTTTTTACTCCAGTGTGCGTCGCTTGGTTTCCACGTTATTTGCCATGTACAAGCATACCTATGAAATTAAAATCTATTCAGCAGTATGGAAATAAATTCGAAAGAGCATTTAGATGAATTACACATTTTTCCCAGCAAATGACCTGTAAACCAGAGCAACAGCAGCAACAATGTTATCAAATTTAGTTATAATAAGAAGGAATACAATTTCCTGTATAATTGTTTCTTAAAAAAAAAAAACAAAAAAAAAAGAAAATGTTATATGTACATACAGCTGCGAACAAAAGAATAGCAGTTAAAGATATTAAACACCTTTTATTAGTAAAAGAAGGATCATTTATTTGAAAAGCTGCAATAAACTTGCAACCAAACTTGTTTTAGAACCATTTAAAAACGTCTAAAGCCCCAAAAAGGAATTATTACTTTGGCTTTACAAAGTTAATATTTACTATTCATGTTTCTTAATACCGGGATCGAAATGAACTCTATCAAATAGATACTTATGTACAAATTTCTTTGTTCGAAATTATTTCTTGTACCTCTTAAACAAGCATTTTATCACATTTTTCTCTATAACTTAATGCGTATACCTTATTTTGAAGAAAACAAATTTAGATAAAACTCAGGATCGAGTAGTATATATATACATCTTCATATAAATTTTTTTTTTATAAATGATGAGTTATAAATAAATTTGTAATTGAAATGGGAATGCTGGCGTCGCCAATTATTTGGAAGGCATAAGGTAAGACAGGTAAGGGGCCACCGAAATTTTAGGTGCGTCGGTGGCCATGGTTATTTGAGGGTGGGATAAAGCACCGGGCGTCGCAACACCACCCGCGGCGCCCCCCTATATATATTCGGCCTTTTTATTTGTATTTTTATTTTTCAGCCGTTTTTTTTTTAGTTTGATTTTCAACGTTGGTAACCGGCCATGTCCGGTTCGGTAATTTTTTTTTGCGGTTATTTTTTTTAATTTTAAATTTTTGAATTTTTTTTTGAATTTAGATTTTGAATGTCAACGGTCTGTCCGTGACATCCGGTTCGGCCGGATGTTGTTTTATTTTGAATTTTTAAGCGTTTTGAGTTGTCTCTGCGCTTCTGTTAGGTTTTTTTTTGAATTTGACAGCTGCTCGTTTTGATAGGCATGATAGGAACATTTTTCTGCTTATGGCGCAGGAACAGTAAGGTTGGCAAGGACACGCCCCAGCCGACAATGACTAGCCACTGTGCACCAACACATCATGCCGACCGCCTTCCTTACTGCTCCCTTGTAAATGCGTTTCCATAACAGGTGGACTGCGAATATTGGAAGCGCTTGCTGCAACAGGTTTACGTAGCATAAGTTATGCAAAAGAAGTACCAGACGTGCGTGAAATTGTTGCAAATGATCTATCTAAGGTGGCAGTAGAATCCATTAGCGTAAATATGCGACACAATGGAGTGGAACATTTAATTGTGCCAAGCGAAGGGGATGCAATGTAGGTTTGATATACGAATCAATAGCTAGTGATTTAACTGTAATAATCAATAATAAAATTCGCAATAGGACTCTCATGTACCTTTCAACTTCATATGAGAAGCGTTTCGATGTTATAGACCTAGATCCTTATGGTTGTCCGAATCGCTTTCTGGATGGCGCTATACATTCACTGACAAGTGGGGGTTCATTAATTGTAACTGGGAATGATATGGCTGTGCTGGCAGGCAATACGCCTGAAGCCTGCAATGCCAAATATAGTTCTGTGCCTTTGCGTATGAAATGCTGCCATGAGATGGGATTGCGTATACTATTGCATTGCATTGAAACGCACTCTAATCGTTATGGAAAATATATTGAGCCACTTTTGAGCATTTCTGCCAATTTTTATATACGCGTATTTGTGCGTATGCATGAGGTTGGTATACAGCATTTTGGCCTTTTACCACAATCCATTACTTACCATATCTTTATATTATGAACACAGCAAACAATGAATGGTATTTCAATGCACTGGTTGTGATACCTATACGCTACAGCCTATGGGTATTGTAAAAGGCAAGATCTCAGATAAAGGCAATGCGGAAGTAAAATTCGGTATACCAACTGGACCAAATGTTAATACAAATTGTGCGTATTGCGGTGATAAACATCATGTAAGTTTCAACTATCCCACTTAAGTATTTAAACTCGAATAAATCAAATTATTTCCTTCTTACTTAATTGGTGCTTAACCGTTTAAACGGTTATGTCCGTTCAAAAAGACGCGTCAGTCGCTTTTTCAGAGGGTTAACTGGCACCAATTGTTCACACCAAATTGTTTCTTATATTCCCAAATATAGATGGGCGGTCCACTTTGGTCGCATCCCATACATGATCCAACGTTTGTTGAAGAATTGCTACAAATCATAGAAGAAAAACCGCTAAGTGATTTGGACACACAACGTCGTTTAAAAGGTGTGTTATCGGCGGTATGCCTGAACTTGTATTGGGTACATGAGTTTTTATGTAAAAAATATTCATCATATCCAACATCAATACCTCGCATTCAATTGTGGACGCTGTACGCACTATATTGGGTTCATGTAATACGGACAAGCATATTCTTGATTCCAGTGGCAAGGCCACAATTTCAAATGATGGGGCAACCATTAAGAAACTATTGGATAAAATAATAACACAACGTAGCGTGCTCAAGTGGTATAAGCTTATCTGGAAAAGATATTTCGTAACGAAAACCCTGGAAGATTACCGCGTCTTGTCTGCTGTGGTTCAACAAAATATAACGTTTTGATCCCTGGACCACGAATCCGAGAGTGGAAATTAAGAATTTAATTTCTGTCACAAGATATTTAAAAAAACCGCAAAATGGCCACGGAGCGCTCCGAAACCGGAGGTGGGATCCATAGTATTTTTGTGCAGAACAGCTTTCTGCATTGGGGGCCTTCGGCCGCGCTTATAAAAAATTACCCTGGGTGGGTCCAACACCGGTTTGGAGACCCAAATTATATCCGCGCAAAACACTTTTACCCACAGTTTTTCTTGTGGGTACCACAAAATCATCAAAATTACAATATCCACATGAAAATTTTTAATTTTGTTTGCAAATATCTCCGAAACGAAATAAAATTTCCAATTTCCGCTTTCAGATTCGTGATCCTGGGTCCAAAGCGCGTCTTTTGACACCTCTCCCGATATTTTTAGACGAGTTTTAGCAGTTGTGAGCTAAAGTAAAGAATTACCCAAATTTTTTATTATGATGTCATGGATGATGTCATACTGCCGACGTCGGAGTTAAAGCTGCTGCAAACCTTTGGGGGTGTCTTTACCGTTAATACAACAACAACCTCAAATAAAGCCGTAACATCCGTGATCGTTGGACTTTTACGTAAAAATATGGGTTCGCATAATAACATATCGCTCATTTACTTCAATGGTGTCATAACTCCAAAAACACAATTTTCCAGGAGAGCCATTCAAAGATTTTAACTGCCATATGTTGCCCATATAAAGGCTTATTTTCATTGTGCTATAGTGGTAAAGTTTTAACTGATCACAAAGATTTTTTTATGCAACATAGATTATGATATTGGGTACGTTTATATGTTATTAACTCAAAAGTCATGTTTTTTGAGTTATGACACTATTGAAATAAATGAGCTATATGTACGTGCTCCTACTACTTTGTTCGTGTTCGGCACGATGTGAACGTGTGATTGAAGGTAATTTTCCTTATCGTATTCTATCGGTGACTATTCGGCCCCTTAACGCATGACACACATCAGGACTTAACAAAAATATTCTTACCTTTTTCCTCTCCATTTTCTTAACTTTTTAAATGAATAGATTTCTTAACTCATGTAAGAAGGCCTTCAAATCAGGCATTTGCACTCCTTATCATATTAGACTAACAAAGTTGCTCTTGCCTCTGAAGAAAGAAGACTTGAGGCTCATGAGGCGAGTGTTTACGAGGACATTCCCTCCGGGGGTCTCATGCTTAGTGCATGCGTTCGTTTTTGCGCGCGCGTAGCTAAGGCTCCGTTCCCTCGAGGAAGCATAGTTATCAGACTTAGAGCCAGGATTTTAGTTGTTACCTTGAAAACTTCTAGTATTTGCCAATCGGGCTTTTCCGTTTGGTCATCACACCGATTCTGGTAACATTGCGGACACATACACCCTATATGAAGTGCTTTGACCGGCCAGCTCAAGTAAACCGTTTACATTAAGGCTGGTCAAGAACTAATTAAAATTATGTAGAAAAGTAATTCATCTGAAATGAAATGTACAAATGAAGCTCATGTTCGGTTACACCCGAACTTAGACACCCTTACTTGTTCTACCTGTTTCAGAAGTTATTTTATTCATGACTTACATTATTGGGCGCTAAAGTAAAGAATTACCTTTATATCTTAATTGCCTGATTAAGAGAATGCGAGAGGTACACATGATCTACCAGCAGGAAAGGCGCGGATCCAAGCACGGGGCTGTAAATTGTCGAAGATTATGTGTAGGTCTTACAACCTTAGACAAACAAAGTTACTTATATCATTAAAAAGGGAGGCCTGTAGACTCATGACTGGTATTCTGACTCGTCACTGCTTTCTGGCGTCACATGCCTTTAAATTAGGCTTGGTCAGTGCTAGCAGATTTTGTATGTCGGGGTTGATTCTGGATAGGTAAGAGTTTAACCTGTTACAGTATCCAGAACGAAGTTGAGCTAGAGTGACTCGCTTTTCTCTGGGGAGTATGCGTTCCTCTTCCGCGAGGTTTGGATACTTTTCTTTGAATACTGGATTCACCGGGCAATTCCTAGCATAAAGGTCCGACGCTTGTTTATGGAGTTCACCAAGGACCTGCTTGTGTTTTTTCGCTTCATACGGCTGGGTTCTCAGGAGCCGTATTTCCTCAAAATGCTTACGGAGATGACTCCTTAGGCCCCTAGGCGGTGCTGGTTGACCAATCAGATGTCTATTGGGATGCTCAGGTTTCTGGGTACAGGAACTGTTTGGTCAGCATCTCATTTCTCTCCCTGATGGGGAGTATTCTCGCCTCATTATGCAGATGGTGTTCTACGTACATAAGAAGACAGCCCGTTGCAATTCTGAGAGCAGTATTTTGGCAGGCCTGTAGCTTCTTCCAGTGGGTAATTTTTAGGCTTTGCGACCATATGGGTAACGCATAGCACTTAATCGGCTGGCTAATTGCTTTGTGTGTAGTCATGAGCGTTTCTTTATCCTTTCCCCAGGTACTGCCAGCGAGGGATTTGAGGATTTTGGTACGGCTCTGAATTCTCGGAACAATTGCGGCTGCGTGCTCACCAAAATGTAGGTCCTGATGAAAGTCACACCCAAAATTTTAAGGTGTAAGACAGTCGGTAGGGTAATGTCATATGGTCGACATTTGGCGCGGCCATGTTTTAAATAAGATCACCGATGATTTGGTTCGTTACAATATCAGGTTTCGCGAGGCGACAAAAATGGAGAGATTGGGGAGATAGCTGTTTATTTTATTACAAAGCTCATCGGTGTAGGAAACAATAGCATAGGCGTAGAAGCAATAGTGACTCCTGGTGGTAAAGGTAGCTATTGATATGTAGAAGTTAAGCAGAAGTTTGAATATGAGTTTTTTTAAGTTATTGCAAAAAAAGCGTTGAGGATTTTTATTATCTTACCAGGTACCTTCGTACATGTTTCTAAGAATGAAGAATAAAGCCTATTCAAACTCAATTTTGACCAGGACAAAGCCGCTGAGACTTCGCTATACTTTAACATACAATACGTTACCCCATTTTAGCACAACTATCATTTTTTGATTTTATTAAATTTTAATAAATGTTTCTTCCTCTACAGTTCCATTTCGGTATTGGATGGTAAATATGGCTTTCGCATTTTCTCCATCAATAATTGTGACGAGGTGGAACAAATCTATGCGCGTAAATCGCAACATATTATCTTGGTCGAGCGTTTCTTCAATAGCTCTCTACTGGTGATGGAACAGCAGAGAAACCCAACTGTTTACAAATGTTACACTTCAAAAAGAATAAAAATATCTGTCATTGCGTCTACGGCTCAATTCCCCATAGTATATGAATGAATCGAACGCACCTAATTGTCTGCCCAACTGATAGTATACATATTCATCAAATCGAAAATATTGCACCAAACGAACTGGGTCTGAATACTGAAACAGTACACATATTCAAAATCGATGAGAACGCTGTGATGATGGTATAGGGTGAGTTGTTGAATAGCATACGAAAACCACTTTAACCCATCTATATATTTGCATTACAGCTAAAGCTTTACAAACAGCAAAAATTGCTTGCGCCAAGCAATTGGAAAAGGCAGTGAAGCATTCATCACACTGTACGGATGGTGCAAAGTTAGAATCTGCTGTTGCAACTGCTGCCACCGACACAACGGTCATCTCTACTTCGCCGAGTAGCGGCTCGTCCGACTATCTATCGAAGACAGTATAATAATATCTTTTGCCAACACAGGTTAGCGATGTGCTTGCACAGGAAACGATTTCAATTGGAAAACGAAACCCAATTAAGCGAGTTTATGTTATTATTAAAGTACGTACTTCTTTTTTATATGAACTGTATTAATTTAAGTTACAATTTCATGTACATATACAATAAAGTATGTCGTGTTACGATTGCTGTTGGAATTAGATTTGAAACCAATCAATATTTCTGCTAAGGGTTGCAGAATTATTGCTGGAATGATTAGATTTAGAACAATAATAAGTCTTACTCAATTACTAGTCCTACATTTTTAAATTCATATTTTACTTTACTTTATTACTTTCAAATTCAATTACGACAGCAATCGGTTTCCACGACACCTTTGAATATTCTTCATCAGAAAAAAAAGAGTAAATCTAATCTGAATTTCTAATTAGCTTTAAGTTTTAGATTTAAATTGATTCAAATAATTATAGTTTTTTCTAAAGCTTAAAATTATTTTCTGTTCGCTTGGAAAATATTTCAATTGGAAAACGAAAACCAATTAAGCGAGTTTATTTATTATTAAAATACTTACTTTTCTTTATTTGAACTGTATTAATTTAAGTTACAATTTCATGTACATATAAATAAATAAATAAATAAATAAAGTATGTCGTGGTACGATTGCTGTTGGAATTAGATTTGAAACCAATCAATACTTCTGCTAAGTGTTGCAGAATTATTGCTGGAATGGTTAGATTTAGAACAATAATAAGTCTGACTCAATTACTAGTCGTACATTTTTAAGTTCACCAATTACGACAGCAATCTGATTCCACGACACGTTGAATATTCTTGATCTGAAAAAAAATAAACCTAATCTGAATTTCTATTAAGCTTTAAGTTGTAGATTATTCAAATAATTGGAGTTTTTTCTAAAGCTTAAAATTATTTTCTGCTCGCTTAGAAAAGATTTCAATTGGAAAACAAAAACCAATTAAGCGAGTTTATTTATTATTAAAGTACTTACTTCTTTTTTATATCAACTGTATTAATATAAGTTCCAATTTCATGTACATATATAATAATATTGAAAATAATAAATATTGAAAATTCAATTTTTTTGGTTCATATTTTAATCATATGGTTGCTCCAGGTAAAGTAAATCTGTAGGTAAAATTCATGTTATATGACGGTTATATAAATGGTAAAACCGCAGTAAAATTGATTGTCAAATGACTCGAAAATGTAGAGTGAAATGGCGGAGAATATGACCGCCATTTGACGAGCATTGTGACGTGTGTGAACAGCACAGTACTATGCTCACATCCTATAGGTGGGAGCGGAATGCATGATCACATTAATAGGAACGAAACGGAACATTTGGTCACAAAACCTAATCGCCCCATGCAAAAATGACTATGAATATAACCGCTGCAGAAAGTCCCTGCAAAAACGCTCCACGTCATTTTACTAGTCATTTTACGGTCATTCTGACTTTCTGCAGCGGTTATATTCATAGTCACGTTTGCATGGGCGTGATGAACTTTTGTGACCAAATTTTCCGTTTCGTTCCTATTAATGTGATCGTGCATTCCGCTCCCACTTATAGGATGTGAGCATAGCACTGTGCTGCTCACACACGTCACAATGCTCGTCAAATGGCGGTCATTTTTCCGTCATTTCACTCTACATTTTCGAGTCATTTGGCAATCAATTTTACTGCGGTTTTACCATTTATATAACCGCCATATAACATGAATTTTACCTGCAGATTTACTTTACTGGAGCAGCCATATGAATAAAATATGAACCAAAAATTTTGAATTTTCAATATTTATTATTTTCAATATTATTATATATGTACATGAACTTGGAACTTATATTAATCCAGTTCATATAAAACAGAAGAACTTTAATAATAAATAAACTCGCTTAATTGGTTTTTGTTTTCCAATTGAAATCTCTTCTAAGCGAGCAAAAAATAATTTTAAGCTTCAGAAAAAACTCCAATTATTTGAATAATCTACAACTTAAAGCTTAGTAGAAATTCAGATCAAGAATATTCAAAGGTGTCGTGGATCCGATTGCTGTCGTAATTGAAGAACTTAAAAATGTACGACTATTAATTGAGTCAGACTTATTATTGTTCTAAATCTAATCATCAAGCAATAATTCTGCAACCCAAAGCAGGAGTATTGATTGGTTTCAAATCTAATTCCGACAGCAATCGTATCACATCCCTTATTATATATGTACGTGATATTGCAACTTAAATTAATACAATTGATATAAAGAAAAGTAAGTACTTTAATAATAACATAAACTCTCTTAATTGGATTTTGTTTTCCAATTGAAATCTTTTCTAAGCGAGCAGAAAATAATTTTAAGCTTCAGAAAAAACTTCAATTATTTGAATAATCTACAACTTAAAGCTTAGTAGAAATTCAGATTACGTTTACTCTTTTTTCAAATCAAGAATATTCAAAGGTGTCGTGGAATCCGATTGCTGTCGTAATTGATGAACTTAAAAATGTACGACTTGTAATAAAGTCAGACTTATTATTGTTCTAAATCTAATTATTCAAGCAATAATTCTGCAACCCTTAGCAGGAGTATTGATTGGTTTCAAATCTAATTCCGACAGCTAATCGTATCACATCCCTTATTATATATGTACGTGATATTGCAACTTAAATTAATACTGTTGATATAAAGAAAGAAAATACTTTAACAATAAATAAACTCTCTTAATTGGTTTTTGTTTTCCAATTGAAATCTTTTCCTGTGCAAGCATATCGCTAACCTGTGTTGGCAAAACATATGATTATACTGTCTTCGATAGATAGTCGGACGAGCCGCTACTCGGCGAAGTAGAGATGACCGTTGTGTCGGTGGCAGCTGTTACAACAGCAGTTTCTAACTTTACACCATCCGTACAGTGTGATGAATGCTTCACTGCCTTTTCCGGCTTAAAGCTGGGGTCATTGGTGCCGTATGTCGTATCGCTGTATCCGTATCCCTAACGTAATCAGCTGTTTATCGTTACGACGGTAAACCAAAACCCAATTGGTTGGCTACGATACGGTTACGACTTTAGCGGCACCAATAATCGATTGCATTGATTCTCATAAGGTTGGTCGAATCAGCTGTTAAAAGGTTACCGATACGGTTACCGATAAAGCACCAATGTCTCCAGCTTTATGTGCAAGACATGGTTCAATTATGTTGAACCATAGTACAGGTCTACAAGTAGGATATGTAGAAGGACGCACATACACAGCAACGCTCACCTGATAAAATGCTTGTTCTTGTTCGTTTTTTTTGTGGATGCTATTTGGCACTGTTGTACTTCTTAGGAACAAAAAAAATTTAGTAGTTGCTATCGAAAACTGCTTAAAATTTTTATTGTTATATTACAAAGAAATATACTTATTTACTTTCAAACGAGCACTTAATTACATCTTTCTTTAATATCCATATATTTTGGACAATTTTATTTAACAAATTATGATACTTTATTACCGGGGAAGATTGCTAAAACACGACCAAAACCGTCGGGGGAGGTATTAATAGACGCGTTTTTGCCTCGCTTCCAATAATTCGAATACTTTTCCGCCTTTGTACTATTGATAACAGGACAAAACGCGTATTTTCATTTTTTTTCCGTTTTTATGGACGGGTTATTGCAGTGGACCTCGGTTTCAAACTGTTTTTCGCGGAGAACTTTTGAACGGGTAGAAAAACTTAACTCCCGTGTTTGTATTCTTAATACTGGAATAACTACGCGTCCTCAGATACCCCAATTGAAGACTTTTTTATAATTTTCTGAAGGACCCATATGGGTGCACTTAAAATTTCCTACTAATTTCGTTCAAAAAAATTTACCACCACAGCAACCCATATCTAATATTCCGATCCCTTTTTTGCTTCCCTGTGTCGCTTTCGACGAAGCAACCCCGGTAATTTTGACACTTCGTTCAGTGTCAAAACTCATGTTCCACTGGGTTCCACGCTAGTTTGACACTGACCGAAGTGTCAAACTGCCGTGTGTTAGAAAAGGAAAGAAATTGTTTCCCTCTCATACATATCATACTTGTAAACCTGTACAATGATGTTGAACCATGGTGCAAGACAAAATTGCAACCATTGTTTACTATATAGCAGGGATGCACCTTAACGTTAATCTAATCGTTTATCAAAAAATTTCCACGGTTTCCGTTGAAACACTTCGAAATATTATCGATAAAGAAAATATCAAGATAAATTGTATCTCGTTTTTAACGGAAACGAAAAGCCTTCGTTAACGTTAAAAATTGTAAATGTAATTTGTTTGTGTAGTTCGTTGGTGGTAATGTCAAAAATACTCTGAGAAATGTTCGTACTGTCAAAATTCATGAGAAAAGTTGCAATCAGCTTGGCTAATAGGGGGACTCATGATAGCATATAAACTTATAAGGTGTAAAATTATATCCATTTACACACGCGGTTATATGAACGCACCTAGTAATACTCTTGATAAACTTGATAGTTTTTTAGCTGTATTATTTCCAAAAAAATTTTTTTGATTGTTATACAAATTAAAAAATACCAAGATTAAGTGAAAAATCAAAACTAAAACGTCTTTACTAAGATATTCTTGTAAATTACTTGCTGATGTTGGAGATTTCTGATGAAAATGCCTGCTGTAATATCTGCAAGGTTGCATTCCTTTGAGTTTATCGCGTTTACACAATGAAATGTGCGCGTAAATTTATACAAATTGTGTAAAAGATTTTTCATACAAAATTTGACAGCTCGTGCGTAAACTAGATAAATTTATACGTTTACACACTTTATAAGGCATTTATACATTTACATGAGTCCCCCTAATGTTTTCACCTTTTATGACTCCGCCATCAATCAGCTTTGCCAGCATAGTTTGAAATTAATAATCAACATAAACGATTTGATTTCGTTTTGATATGGCAGAAAACGAAACAAAATCATTTCGTTAATTTGACGTTCTTAACGTTAATAAACGAAATGAAATGACTTTGTTTCGTTTATTAACGTTAATTATCGTAACGAAATGATATCGGTTCGTTGGTTAAGCACGCCTGCTATATAGTTTGGCAGCTTATTTTGAGTTTATGTTGCGAATAGAGTGGAAGGCAGTGGACTAGGCAGTCGAATGACATATAATGAAGGAATGGTGTAAGGAGTCTTTTCAAAGTTAAAAAAAAAATTATGAAAGCTTTAATATAAATAAAAATATTGTTTTAATAACAACAAAAACGCCTTATATATTCTATATACATAAATTCGTAAGGATTATCTCACTTTAAAATTTGAGCTAAATAATCTAAAGTTTTTTTTTGAAACTGAGTCGAGAAGTGTGAATGTGCGAATTTTCACCGATCACCACCCTACAAGACGGAGGTAACTACCCCTGCAAAAATCGTGTGACCAAAAACGCACACAGCCACACGAATTTTTGACAGGGGTGACGATTTGGAATGAAAAATTGTGCAAATGAAATAGCATGCTGACAAATTTTGCTTTCCCACAATATATCGTGCTCTCTCGCACCTATTATTTTCTTAGGGATAGCAAATACGTCATTTTTGCGTGCAAAAAATTCGCCATTTCTAATTCTGCAGAAAAGTGGAAAATTTTTTCAATTTGTGTGATTTACATTTTGCAGAAATTAATATACGGATTCTTTAATATTTTTTGGTCTACTAAAGTGTGTTTTAGCAAAAAAAACTCATATCAATGTGTGCATGTTTATAAAGAAAGAAAGTGAAATATGTAATTGCATAGTATAAATAATCGTGAGCAATTTTAATGCAGAATAGTAAATTTTGATTTCCACATACATACAAGAAAAAAATTCTTGTTGCCATTAAGATTTATTATCCAAAATTGAAAAACAAAAGATTAGAAAATTCGGTGTAAAAAAACGGCTATGTGTGCAATAAAATAGCCTCTCTTGTTGAGATACCCCTCCATGGTCTCCATTAATTATTGTGACGGAGGTGTGTTTGCAGCAGCAAAGTGAACCCAAACAGTGTAGGTCGTGGTGGTTGTTGTTCGTGATCCGCATCAACTGGACCAGGTGGGGCAATGACGCCACATCCAGTTATACCAAGGTATATACCACAACAGCAACCGGGTAATGCAAGGCCAAGATAGCAGCAACAACCTCCCAAGGCTGGCTATCATAGTTGATTTATAAAAAAACAGTGTTGTGCATCTGTAATGTTTAAATATTTCCTCTGTTGAAACAGTTTCCACGATTCACTGTTCAACGAAAGCAGCAGCCAGCGTATGCCACCACCGAACAGCTGATAACAAAAACTTGGATGCACAGCAGTTTAAAGCCAAAATGGAAGTTGAGGAAATATCTGAAAATAAGGTAAATATATGTTTCGCGTTATTAACAAAATCGCCCTAAATTTTATGAATTAACAGATCGCTACGAACGACAGAGCACCCGAACGTGTGATCAAAGAAAGCACTACAGAAATTATTGCCGGCGGGGCCGTATTCTACAATCCAGTACAAGAATTTAATCGTGATTTAAGTATTTCAGTACTTAATGTATACACAAAACGGTTGATAAGAGAGCGGGAAGCGGCGGCGCATAAAAATCCACAAAATACAAAGGAAAGCAAGCAATGCTAATGACAAGAAACCATACACGGCTGGTGGTGTAAAATACGACGGTGGACTGCGAATATTGGAAGCGCTTGCTGCAACAGGTTTACGTAGCATAAGTTATGCAAAAGAAGTACCAGACGTGCGTGAAATTGTTGCAAATGATCTATCTAAGGTGGCAGTAGAATCCATTAGCGTAAATATGCGACACAATGGAGTGGAACATTTAATTGTGCCAAGCGAAGGGGATGCAATGTAGGTTTGATATACGAATCAATAGCTAGTGATTTAACTGTAATAATCAATAATAAAATTCGCAATAGGACTCTCATGTACCTTTCAACTTCATATGAGAAGCGTTTCGATGTTATAGACCTAGATCCTTATGGTTGTCCGAATCGCTTTCTGGATGGCGCTATACATTCACTGACAAGTGGGGGTTCATTAATTGTAACTGGGAATGATATGGCTGTGCTGGCAGGCAATACGCCTGAAGCCTGCAATGCCAAATATAGTTCTGTGCCTTTGCGTATGAAATGCTGCCATGAGATGGGATTGCGTATACTATTGCATTGCATTGAAACGCACTCTAATCGTTATGGAAAATATATTGAGCCACTTTTGAGCATTTCTGCCAATTTTTATATACGCGTATTTGTGCGTATGCATGAGGTTGGTATACAGCATTTTGGCCTTTTACCACAATCCATTACTTACCATATCTTTATATTATGAACACAGCAAACAATGAATGGTATTTCAATGCACTGGTTGTGATACCTATACGCTACAGCCTATGGGTATTGTAAAAGGCAAGATCTCAGATAAAGGCAATGCGGAAGTAAAATTCGGTATACCAACTGGACCAAATGTTAATACAAATTGTGCGTATTGCGGTGATAAACATCATGTAAGTTTCAACTATCCCACTTAAGTATTTAAACTCGAATAAATCAAATTATTTCCTTCTTACTTAATTGGTGCTTAACCGTTTAAACGGTTATGTCCGTTCAAAAAGACGCGTCAGTCGCTTTTTCAGAGGGTTAACTGGCACCAATTGTTCACACCAAATTGTTTCTTATATTCCCAAATATAGATGGGCGGTCCACTTTGGTCGCATCCCATACATGATCCAACGTTTGTTGAAGAATTGCTACAAATCATAGAAGAAAAACCGCTAAGTGATTTGGCCACACAACGTCGTTTAAAAGGTGTGTTATCGGCGGTATGCCTGAACTTGTATTGGGTACATGAGTTTTTATGTAAAAAATATTCATCATATCCAACATCAATACCTCGCATTCAATTGTGGACGCTGTACGCACTATATTGGGTTCATGTAATACGGACAAGCATATTCTTGATTCCAGTGGCAAGGCCACAATTTCAAATGATGGGGCAACCATTAAGAAACTATTGGATAAAATAATAACACAACGTAGCGTGCTCAAGTGGTATAAGCTTATCTGGAAAAGATATTTCGTAACGAAAACCCTGGAAGATTACCGCGTCTTGTCTGCTGTGGTTCAACAAAATATAACGTTTTGATCCCTGGACCACGAATCCGAGAGTGGAAATTAAGAATTTAATTTCTGTCACAAGATATTTAAAAAAACCGCAAAATGGCCACGGAGCGCTCCGAAACCGGAGGTGGGATCCATAGTATTTTTGTGCAGAACAGCTTTCTGCATTGGGGGCCTTCGGCCGCGCTTATAAAAAATTACCCTGGGTGGGTCCAACACCGGTTTGGAGACCCAAATTATATCCGCGCAAAACACTTTTACCCACAGTTTTTCTTGTGGGTACCACAAAATCATCAAAATTACAATATCCACATGAAAATTTTTAATTTTGTTTGCAAATATCTCCGAAACGAAATAAAATTTCCAATTTCCGCTTTCAGATTCGTGATCCTGGGTCCAAAGCGCGTCTTTTGACACCTCTCCCGATATTTTTAGACGAGTTTTAGCAGTTGTGAGCTAAAGTAAAGAATTACCCAAATTTTTTATTATGATGTCATGGATGATGTCATACTGCCGACGTCGGAGTTAAAGCTGCTGCAAACCTTTGGGGGTGTCTTTACCGTTAATACAACAACAACCTCAAATAAAGCCGTAACATCCGTGATCGTTGGACTTTTACGTAAAAATATGGGTTCGCATAATAACATATCGCTCATTTACTTCAATGGTGTCATAACTCCAAAAACACAATTTTCCAGGAGAGCCATTCAAAGATTTTAACTGCCATATGTTGCCCATATAAAGGCTTATTTTCATTGTGCTATAGTGGTAAAGTTTTAACTGATCACAAAGATTTTTTTATGCAACATAGATTATGATATTGGGTACGTTTATATGTTATTAACTCAAAAGTCATGTTTTTTGAGTTATGACACTATTGAAATAAATGAGCTATATGTACGTGCTCCTACTACTTTGTTCGTGTTCGGCACGATGTGAACGTGTGATTGAAGGTAATTTTCCTTATCGTATTCTATCGGTGACTATTCGGCCCCTTAACGCATGACACACATCAGGACTTAACAAAAATATTCTTACCTTTTTCCTCTCCATTTTCTTAACTTTTTAAATGAATAGATTTCTTAACTCATGTAAGAAGGCCTTCAAATCAGGCAAAGTTGCTCTTGCCTCTGAAGAAAGAAGACTTGAGGCTCATGAGGCGAGTGTTTACGAGGACATTCCCTCCGGGGGTCTCATGCTTAGTGCATGCGTTCGTTTTTGCGCGCGCGTAGCTAAGGCTCCGTTCCCTCGAGGAAGCATAGTTATCAGACTTAGAGCCAGGATTTTAGTTGTTACCTTGAAAACTTCTAGTATTTGCCAATCGGGCTTTTCCGTTTGGTCATCATACCGATTCTGGTAACATTGCGGACACATACACCCTATATGAAGTGCTTTGACCGGCCAGCTCAAGTAAACCGTTTACATTAAGGCTCGTCAAGAACTAATTAAAATTATGTAGAAAAGTAATTCATCTGAAATGAAATGTACAAATGAAGCTCATGTTCGGTTACACCCGAACTTAGACACCCTTACTTGTTCTACCTGTTTCAGAAGTTATTTTATTCATGACTTACATTATTGGGCGCTAAAGTAAAGAATTACCTTTATATCTTAATTGCCTGATTAAGAGAATGCGAGAGGTACACATGATCTACCAGCAGGAAAGGCGCGGATCCAAGCACGGGGCTGTAAATTGTCGAAGATTATGTGTAGGTCTTACAACCTTAGACAAACAAAGTTACTTATATCATTAAAAAGGGAGGCCTGTAGACTCATGACTGGTATTCTGACTCGTCACTGCTTTCTGGCGTCACATGCCTTTAAATTAGGCTTGGTCAGTGCTAGCAGATTTTGTATGTCGGGGTTGATTCTGGATAGGTAAGAGTTTAACCTGTTACAGTATCCAGAACGAAGTTGAGCTAGAGTGACTCGCTTTTCTCTGGGGAGTATGCGTTCCTCTTCCGCGAGGTTTGGATACTTTTCTTTGAATACTGGATTCACCGGGCAATTCCTAGCATAAAGGTCCGACGCTTGTTTATGGAGTTCACCAAGGACCTGCTTGTGTTTTTTCGCTTCATACGGCTGGGTTCTCAGGAGCCGTATTTCCTCAAAATGCTTACGGAGATGACTCCTTAGGCCCCTAGGCGGTGCTGGTTGACCAATCAGATGTCTATTGGGATGCTCAGGTTTCTGGGTACAGGAACTGTTTGGTCAGCATCTCATTTCTCTCCCTGATGGGGAGTATTCTCGCCTCATTATGCAGATGGTGTTCTACGTACATAAGAAGACAGCCCGTTGCAATTCTGAGAGCAGTATTTTGGCAGGCCTGTAGCTTCTTCCAGTGGGTAATTTTTAGGCTTTGCGACCATATGGGTAACGCATAGCACTTAATCGGCTGGCTAATTGCTTTGTGTGTAGTCATGAGCGTTTCTTTATCCTTTCCCCAGGTACTGCCAGCGAGGGATTTGAGGATTTTGGTACGGCTCTGAATTCTCGGAACAATTGCGGCTGCGTGCTCACCAAAATGTAGGTCCTGATGAAAGTCACACCCAAAATTTTAAGGTGTAAGACAGTCGGTAGGGTAATGTCATATGGTCGACATTTGGCGCGGCCATGTTTTAAATAAGATCACCGATGATTTGGTTCGTTACAATATCAGGTTTCGCGAGGCGACAAAAATGGAGAGATTGGGGAGATAGCTGTTTATTTTATTACAAAGCTCATCGGTGTAGGAAACAATAGCATAGGCGTAGAAGCAATAGTGACTCCTGGTGGTAAAGGTAGCTATTGATATGTAGAAGTTAAGCAGAAGTTTGAATATGAGTTTTTTTAAGTTATTGCAAAAAAAGCGTTGAGGATTTTTATTATCTTACCAGGTACCTTCGTACATGTTTCTAAGAATGAAGAATAAAGCCTATTCAAACTCAATTTTGACCAGGACAAAGCCGCTGAGACTTCGCTATACTTTAACATACAATACGTTACCCCATTTTAGCACAACTATCATTTTTTGATTTTATTAAATTTTAATAAATGTTTCTTCCTCTACAGTTCCATTTCGGTATTGGATGGTAAATATGGCTTTCGCATTTTCTCCATCAATAATTGTGACGAGGTGGAACAAATCTATGCGCGTAAATCGCAACATATTATCTTGGTCGAGCGTTTCTTCAATAGCTCTCTACTGGTGATGGAACAGCAGAGAAACCCAACTGTTTACAAATGTTACACTTCAAAAAGAATAAAAATATCTGTCATTGCGTCTACGGCTCAATTCCCCATAGTATATGAATGAATCGAACGCACCTAATTGTCTGCCCAACTGATAGTATACATATTCATCAAATCGAAAATATTGCACCAAACGAACTGGGTCTGAATACTGAAACAGTACACATATTCAAAATCGATGAGAACGCTGTGATGATGGTATAGGGTGAGTTGTTGAATAGCATACGAAAACCACTTTAACCCATCTATATATTTGCATTACAGCTAAAGCTTTACAAACAGCAAAAATTGCTTGCGCCAAGCAATTGGAAAAGGCAGTGAAGCATTCATCACACTGTACGGATGGTGCAAAGTTAGAATCTGCTGTTGCAACTGCTGCCACCGACACAACGGTCATCTCTACTTCGCCGAGTAGCGGCTCGTCCGACTATCTATCGAAGACAGTATAATAATATCTTTTGCCAACACAGGTTAGCGATGTGCTTGCACAGGAAACGATTTCAATTGGAAAACGAAACCCAATTAAGCGAGTTTATGTTATTATTAAAGTACGTACTTCTTTTTTATATGAACTGTATTAATTTAAGTTACAATTTCATGTACATATACAATAAAGTATGTCGTGTTACGATTGCTGTTGGAATTAGATTTGAAACCAATCAATATTTCTGCTAAGGGTTGCAGAATTATTGCTGGAATGATTAGATTTAGAACAATAATAAGTCTTACTCAATTACTAGTCCTACATTTTTAAATTCATATTTTACTTTACTTTATTACTTTCAAATTCAATTACGACAGCAATCGGTTTCCACGACACCTTTGAATATTCTTCATCAGAAAAAAAAGAGTAAATCTAATCTGAATTTCTAATTAGCTTTAAGTTTTAGATTTAAATTGATTCAAATAATTATAGTTTTTTCTAAAGCTTAAAATTATTTTCTGTTCGCTTGGAAAATATTTCAATTGGAAAACGAAAACCAATTAAGCGAGTTTATTTATTATTAAAATACTTACTTTTCTTTATTTGAACTGTATTAATTTAAGTTACAATTTCATGTACATATAAATAAATAAATAAATAAATAAAGTATGTCGTGGTACGATTGCTGTTGGAATTAGATTTGAAACCAATCAATACTTCTGCTAAGTGTTGCAGAATTATTGCTGGAATGGTTAGATTTAGAACAATAATAAGTCTGACTCAATTACTAGTCGTACATTTTTAAGTTCACCAATTACGACAGCAATCTGATTCCACGACACGTTGAATATTCTTGATCTGAAAAAAAATAAACCTAATCTGAATTTCTATTAAGCTTTAAGTTGTAGATTATTCAAATAATTGGAGTTTTTTCTAAAGCTTAAAATTATTTTCTGCTCGCTTAGAAAAGATTTCAATTGGAAAACAAAAACCAATTAAGCGAGTTTATTTATTATTAAAGTACTTACTTCTTTTTTATATCAACTGTATTAATATAAGTTCCAATTTCATGTACATATATAATAATATTGAAAATAATAAATATTGAAAATTCAATTTTTTTGGTTCATATTTTAATCATATGGTTGCTCCAGGTAAAGTAAATCTGTAGGTAAAATTCATGTTATATGACGGTTATATAAATGGTAAAACCGCAGTAAAATTGATTGTCAAATGACTCGAAAATGTAGAGTGAAATGGCGGAGAATATGACCGCCATTTGACGAGCATTGTGACGTGTGTGAACAGCACAGTACTATGCTCACATCCTATAGGTGGGAGCGGAATGCATGATCACATTAATAGGAACGAAACGGAACATTTGGTCACAAAACCTAATCGCCCCATGCAAAAATGACTATGAATATAACCGCTGCAGAAAGTCCCTGCAAAAACGCTCCACGTCATTTTACTAGTCATTTTACGGTCATTCTGACTTTCTGCAGCGGTTATATTCATAGTCACGTTTGCATGGGCGTGATGAACTTTTGTGACCAAATTTTCCGTTTCGTTCCTATTAATGTGATCGTGCATTCCGCTCCCACTTATAGGATGTGAGCATAGCACTGTGCTGCTCACACACGTCACAATGCTCGTCAAATGGCGGTCATTTTTCCGTCATTTCACTCTACATTTTCGAGTCATTTGGCAATCAATTTTACTGCGGTTTTACCATTTATATAACCGCCATATAACATGAATTTTACCTGCAGATTTACTTTACTGGAGCAGCCATATGAATAAAATATGAACCAAAAATTTTGAATTTTCAATATTTATTATTTTCAATATTATTATATATGTACATGAACTTGGAACTTATATTAATCCAGTTCATATAAAACAGAAGAACTTTAATAATAAATAAACTCGCTTAATTGGTTTTTGTTTTCCAATTGAAATCTCTTCTAAGCGAGCAAAAAATAATTTTAAGCTTCAGAAAAAACTCCAATTATTTGAATAATCTACAACTTAAAGCTTAGTAGAAATTCAGATCAAGAATATTCAAAGGTGTCGTGGATCCGATTGCTGTCGTAATTGAAGAACTTAAAAATGTACGACTATTAATTGAGTCAGACTTATTATTGTTCTAAATCTAATCATCAAGCAATAATTCTGCAACCCAAAGCAGGAGTATTGATTGGTTTCAAATCTAATTCCGACAGCAATCGTATCACATCCCTTATTATATATGTACGTGATATTGCAACTTAAATTAATACAATTGATATAAAGAAAAGTAAGTACTTTAATAATAACATAAACTCTCTTAATTGGATTTTGTTTTCCAATTGAAATCTTTTCTAAGCGAGCAGAAAATAATTTTAAGCTTCAGAAAAAACTTCAATTATTTGAATAATCTACAACTTAAAGCTTAGTAGAAATTCAGATTACGTTTACTCTTTTTTCAAATCAAGAATATTCAAAGGTGTCGTGGAATCCGATTGCTGTCGTAATTGATGAACTTAAAAATGTACGACTTGTAATAAAGTCAGACTTATTATTGTTCTAAATCTAATTATTCAAGCAATAATTCTGCAACCCTTAGCAGGAGTATTGATTGGTTTCAAATCTAATTCCGACAGCTAATCGTATCACATCCCTTATTATATATGTACGTGATATTGCAACTTAAATTAATACTGTTGATATAAAGAAAGAAAATACTTTAACAATAAATAAACTCTCTTAATTGGTTTTTGTTTTCCAATTGAAATCTTTTCCTGTGCAAGCATATCGCTAACCTGTGTTGGCAAAACATATGATTATACTGTCTTCGATAGATAGTCGGACGAGCCGCTACTCGGCGAAGTAGAGATGACCGTTGTGTCGGTGGCAGCTGTTACAACAGCAGTTTCTAACTTTACACCATCCGTACAGTGTGATGAATGCTTCACTGCCTTTTCCAATTGCTTGGCGCCAGCAATTTTTGCTGTTTGTAAAGCTTTAGCTGTAATGCAAATATATAGATGGGTTAAAGTGGTTTTCGTATGTTATTCAACAACTCACCCTATACCATCATCACAGCCTCCTCATCGATTTTGAATATGTGTACTGTTTCAGTATTCAGACCCAGTTCGTTTGATGCAATATTTTCGATTTGATGAATACGTATACTATCCGTTAGGCAGACAATTATGTGCGTTCGATTCATTCATATACTGTGGGTATTTGAGCCGTAGACGCAATTGATATATTGTAACATTTGTAAACAGTTGGGTTTCTCTGCTGTCACCATCACCACTAGAGAGCTATTGAAGAAACGCTCGACCAAGATATGTTGCGATTTAAACGCATAGATTTTTTCCACCTTGTCAGTTATTGATGGAGAAAATGCGAAAGCCATATTTACCATCCAATACGGAAATGGAAATGTGGAGGAAGAAACATTTTATAAAATTTAATAAAATCAATAAATGATAGTTGTGTTAAAATGGGGTAAAGTATCGTATGTTAAAGTATAGCGAAGTTTGAATAGGTATCATTCTTCATTCTTAGAAACATGTACGAAGGTACCTTGTAAGATATTAAAAATCCTCAACGCTTTTTTGCAATAACTTAAAAAAAACTCATATTCATCAAATTTCTGTTTTACTTCTACATATCAATAGCTACCTTTACCACCAGAAGGAGTCACTGTTGCTTCTACACCTATGCTATTGTTTCCTACACCGATGAGCTTTGTAATAAAATAAACAGCTATCTCCCCAATCTCTCACATCTATGAATATTTTTGCCCAGATGTGTACGTAAATGCGACAGCACTGGATCGCTTACAGCAAAGGTGCATTCGCAGTATTCGCATTTGTATGGTTTTCCACCGGTATGAGTACGTATATGACGGCGTAGATTTAGAGCGTAGGTAAAGCTTTTTTTTTTTAAAAGCTTGTTGTCGCTGAAGTTTCACTGCCTTTTTGAGCGCTTTGAAAGCTTATGTGTGATGATGCATCATCACCACCCAAAGAACTATTAGACTGATCTTCGCAATTTTCCTCTAGTATAGTAGATGGTCTGAGAAGTCTCACCATTTTCAAAGGTGAAGTTTGTAAAGTGGTATCGCCCACTATTGTGGAGTCCCACATTTTAGATGGCGCTTCAATATTTTCTAGTAGTGTTACATCAATACTTTTTAAAGGAGTTTCATTATCCAATTGATGCTGCTCCTGTACGCATAAGTCATGCAATAGACGTTGCAGTGATTGTGCTTCTTCATCTATTTCTTGTAGTTCTAAGATTATATTATTAAATTTATACCACGCAATCTTATCAACTTTCAATATGTTGTATATTCACTTACCTTGTTTACAAGGGATTTTAAAATAGTTTCCATCGGCGCTGCGCTTTTTAGCGTCTTCTTTAACCATATCCTTGTTCTCGCTATGTATGTACTTAAATAGTGTGCTGTTAGGATCGGATGCTGTTTTATCACACATTTTTTCCAAAGCCATAAAACTTTCATCAGACGTGCGTTGCTGTTGGCATTCAAATATAGTTTCGTCACAAGATGCCTTAGTTGAAAAATTATAAGGAATCCTCTTTATAGTGTTTGCATTGTTGGATTTATTTTCATCCTCCATTTCAAATAGTTTGTTCATTGCATTTCCGCTAACAGCAACGTTACTTTCATGTTGATCCACATTCGCTACATGAGGAGCTGCGCGTGCTTCTAGCAAAGTTTGTAGATCCTCCTCTAAATCCAAGCTAAAGCGTTGGCAAGATACCGGCTCTTTAGCAGGCGTTGTAGCCTTTCTAAATGTGTTCGTGAATCGAGAAAAAAATATTGAAGATATTGTTTGTATTAATTTTTAATAATAGGTATATATTACCATGCTAAAGTGATTTATCTTTTTAAAAGTAAAGTAATAAAGTTCTACAAGCTAGTAGCTACTTTTTAGTCAAAGATTTGGAAAAATTTCAAATTCTTATATAGTAAGCCAATTTACTCTACAGTATTTAAAACATCCATCTCCATGCTCACTCGAATGGCTCATCATAAACAAGCATGCAATTTTAATGATATATTTATAAGCATTTACCGTTGCATGACAAGTAATTTCTTGACTTTTGCACGCCAAGCTTTATTTGCTTGAAATTTTTCCAATCCAGACATTTGTATTCAGGAAAATTGAAAAAGAGCAACAAATATCCAAGTTATATTTTGTTGAACCACAGCAGACAAGGCGCGGTAATCTTCCAGGGTTTTTGTTACGAAATATCTTTTCCAGATAAGCTTATACCACTTGAGCACGCTACGTTGTGTTATTATTTTATCCAATAGTTTCTTAATGGTTGCCCCATCATTTGAAATTGTGGCCTTACCACTGGAATCAACAATATGCTTGTCCATATTACGTGAACCCAATGTAGTGCGTACAGCGCCCACAAGTGAATGCGAGGTATTGATGTTGGATATGATGAATATTTTTTACATAAAAACTCATGTACCCAATACAAGTTCAGGCATACCGCCGATAACACACCTTTTAAACGACGTTGTGTCCAAATCACTTAGCGGTTTTTCTTCTATGATTTGTAGCAATTCTTCAACAAACGTTGGATCATGTATGGGATGCGACCAAAGTGGACCGCCCATCTATATTTGGGAATATAAGAAACAATTTGGTGTGAACAATTGGTGCCAGTTAACCCTCTGAAAAAGCGACTGACGCGCCTTTTTGAACGGACATAACCGTTTAAACGGTTAAGCACCAATTAAGTTAGAAGGAAAAAATTTGATTTATTCGAGTTTAAATACTTAAGTGGGATAGTTGAAACTTACATGATGTTTATCACCGCAATGCGCACAATTTGTATTAACATTTGGTCCAGTTGGTATACCGAATTTTTCTTCCGCATTGCCTTTATCTGAGATCTTGCTTTTTACAATACCTATTGCCTGTAGCATATAGGTATCACAACCAGTGCATTGAAATACTATTCATTGTTTGCTGTGTTCATAATATAAAGATATGGTAAGTAATTGGATTGTGGTAAAAGGCCAAAATGCTGTATACCAACCTCATGCTATATTTACACTTCGCTTGACTACTATGCATACGCACAAATACGCGTATATAAAAATTGGCAGAAATGCTCAAAAGTGGCTCAATATATTTTCCATAACGATTAGAGTTCGTTTCAATGCAATGCAATAGTATACGCAATCCCATCTCATGGCAGCATTTCATACGCAAAGGCACAGAACTATATTTGGCATTGCAGGCTTCAGGCGTATTGCCTGCCAGCACAGCCATATCATTCGCAGTTACAAGTAATGAACCCCCACTCGTCAGTGATTGTATAGCGCCATCCAGAAAGCGATTCGGACAATCATAAGGATCTAGGTCTATAACATCGAAACGCTTCTCATATGAAGTTGAAATGTACATGAGAGTCCTATTGCGAATTTTATTATTGATTATTACAGTTAAATCACTAGCTATTGATTCGTATATCAAACCTACATTGCATCCCCTTCGCTTGGCACAATTAAATGTGCCAAGGGAATCTACTGCCACCTTAGATAGATAATTTGCAACAATTTCACGCACGCCTGCTACTTCTTTTGCATAACTTATGCTACGTAAACTTGTTGCAGCAAGCGCTTCCAATATTCGCAGTCCATCATCGTATTTTACACCACCAACCGTGTATGGTTTCTTGTCATTAGCATTGCTTGCTTTCCTTTGTATTTTGTGGATTTTTATGCGCCGCCGCTTCCCGCTCTCTTATCAACCGCTTTGAGTATACATTAAGTACTGAAATACTTAAATCACGATTAAATTCGTGTACTGGATTGTAGAATACGGCCCCGCCGGCAATAATTTCTGTAGTGCTTTCTTTGGTCACACGTTCGGGTGCTTTGTCGTTCGTAGCGATCTGTTAATTCATAAAATTTAGGGCGATTTTGTTAATAACGCGAAACATATATTTACCTTATTTTCAGACATTTCCTCAACTTCCATTTTGGCTTTAAACTGCTGTGCATCCAAGTTTTTGTTATCAGCTGTTCGGTGGTGGCATACGCTGGCTGCTGCTTTCGTTGAACAGTGAATCGTGGAAACTGTTTCAACAGAGGAAATATTTAAGCAATAAAGATGCACAACACTGTTTTTTTATAAATCAACGATGATAGCCAGCCTTGGGAGGTTGTTGCTGCTGCTATCGTGGCCTTGCATTACTCGGTTGCTGTTGTGGTATATACCTTGGTATAACTGGATGTGGCGTCATTGCCCCACCTGGTCCAGTTGATGCGGACCACGAACAGCAACCACCACGACCTACACTGTTTGGGTTCACTTTGCTGCTGCAAACACACCTCCGTCACAATAATTAATGGAGACCATGGAGGGGTATCTCAACAAGAGAGGCTATTTTATTGCACACATAGCCGTTTTTTTACACCGAATTTTCTAATCTTTTTTTTTTTCAATTATGGATAATAAATCTTAATGGTAACAAGAATTTTTTTCTTGTATGTATGTATGTGGAAATCAAAATTTACTATTCTGCATTAGAATTGCTCACGATTATTTATACTATACTATTACATATTTCACTTTCTTTCTTTATAAACATGCACACATTGATATAAGTTTTTTTTGCTAAAACACACTTTAGTAGACCAAAAAATATTAAAGAATGCGTATATTAAATTCTGCAAAATGTAAATCACACAAATTGAAAAAATTTTCCACTTTTCTGCAGAATTAGAAATGGCGGATTTTTCGCACGCAAAAATGACGTATTTTGCTATCCCTTTGAAAATAATAGGTGCGAGAGAGCACGATACATTGTGGGAAAGCAAAATTTGTCAGCATGCTATTTCATTTGCACAATTTTTCATTCCAAATCGTCACCCCTGTCAAAAATTCGTGTGGCTGTGTGCGTTTTTGGTCACACGATTTTTGCAGGGCTACCACCAATGATAGGGACCTGAAGAATGTATTTAAGCCGAATAAAGTAACGCAATACAACACTGTGGACATGGAAGCACATGACAGCACGCACAGCTGTCTCTTGATGTATACATTTTGACCATGGTTCAATCAAGTTCAATTATGTACAGGTTGGCTCATCTCATCAGCTGATTTTATTTATGTCATTGCATGGTCGAAGGGATTGTCAAAAGGAGATGGTAAACTCAAAATGAAACCAACACATTGGCAACATTTTACTTGAACATACAAAAAACTGCTAATACGCCAATTACACGGCTCAAATATCCTTGTGCCAATTACCAATTTGCACAAGGATTTGCCCGGTGTGTGCACTGGTTGCGCTATTTGCGCAGAGAACTGCGCTAAAATCAAAACGATTTTGATATTTACGCATGTCTGCAAATATTGCACATGCTTTTTTCTTCGTGTGTGGTGAATGTTACACAGTTTACCCGTTGTTTCTGATAATATAACAACAGTAATTGTTGCTTAAAACTGTTAATATCGAAGGCATAAGGACCATCTTAGCTTGCAACAGGAATTCACACAAATTTAATAATACATAATAATTTTTTATACAATTAGAAAACGTTTCATTTGTTGCGCTAGTTGAAAAATGAATATTGCGCAGTGCTGCAATGAGTTGAGCTGGTCTTGCAACTGAAATATAAAAATTATAAATACTATGGAAAATAAACGCTTCTGGTGCCAGTTTTTCCACTTATACTGTGAATTACCAGCACTGTGGAAAATAAATAGTGTTTTTTTATACAATTAGTGCCTTTTTTATACAATTAAAACACATGCTTCATTTGTGGCGCTACATTAAAAATGAATATTGCGTAGTGTTTTTGAGCCGTGTATGTCAAAATTTTCATTTGCACAAATTCCGTCGTTTTATATTTGCGCATGGCTTTTGTATCATGTATGGGCCGTCTAAGTTTTATGTTTCCATTCCATACCATTCGCACCAACACCAATACACAGATTTTGACAATTTGAACAGACATATTTTGTTGCTTTACAGATGAGCCAACCTGTATATAGTTGAACCATGATTTTGACGAAGCACAAAACGAATTTTAAACAAATAAAATAATACAAATAACCTGGTTATGACTGGTTTGTAGAGTAAAAAAAATAACTCTCCACCATTGTTTACTATATAGTTTGGCAGCTTAATTTGAGGTTATGTTGCGAATAGAGTGGAAGGTACTCGAATTCGGTGAAAAAAGGCACTCGAATGGAGTGGAATGAAGAACAGTAGGAAGAGCAGAGTTGCATTGGATCAAATACATTCAATCATTGTATCAATATTACAAATAAATTTAGAAAAAATAATTAATTACTTGAGTATAAACAAACATTTTCTTTGAATTACTGCAATTAAGGTCTACTAGATGCTATATATTCCAAAGTTATAACATTTTATGTCTAAAAATTTAACTTGAATTTCCCTAAGGATTTCCATAATATGGCCCTTAGTGATGTTTGTGGGTGTGTGCTAATTTTGAGCTCAGCTGCTAGTTGCGCTACTTGGCAATGATGACATGATATGAAACTTCGCGCTCTCTGAGAGCGCGTGAAAATGTGCATATTTTATAACATTGACCATAGATGCCATCATCCTCAAAATCAAATTTGGGCATTTCGGAATAACTTTGGGGTATTTTACATGGTAAAGGTTTAATTTATGATTTTCACCGAAAACTTACTCAAGATTGTCAAATGGGATATCAAAAAACTCGAATTTTTTCAGGATCACAAATACAAAAAAAAGCTTATTTTACCCGTTAAAAATTTTTCCGTGACAACACGTGAAATTTATTTTTTTGATAGCTAAGATAAAATGTAATTATCTCTTTTCGTGCGTTAATATAACAGCTCATTTAATTTTGTTATTTCTTGTACCTTTTTTACAAATTTTTGATCCGCTTATGTAGTTGAATACACTTGAAATGAAAAATAATGAAAACGCACCGATTTTCTTGGAATTTTTTTTGCGCGGTTTACGCAACTTTGCTCTTCAAGACCCATTCTTGGAAACGAATGAAGTTTGTTTACAATCGAATGAACCAATGTTTACAATTGAATGAACTTTAAGACCCATTCCTGGAAACGAATTGAGAGAGAATGAATGTTTCGTATCATGTCATCATTGCTACTTGGTAAAGTTTACAATGCTCTCCACCAAATCGAGCTGAAAAAAAATAAATTTTAAAATGCACTGAAAATGTTTTTTCTAATAAAATCAAGGTGAAAATTTGATTTACCCGTGAATATGAAGTATAAACAAGAAAACGAACAAGAACCCGAAGACACACAGAAAACGGTCGAAAACAATTATTTAGCCACAACACTGTTGTATCAATGTTTTCTCATCCTCTTGTGCTTGGGTTGTTACTACCATGCACTTAATGGCACATTTGTTTTTGATGATAAAGTGGCAATTGTGAGGAACACTGATGTGACAACCATTCCCGCAAACTGGACATCGATCTTCAGTAATGATTTTTGGGGAACACCACTACTCAATAAAGATTCCCACAAATCATACCGTCCGCTTACGATATTGTTGTTCCATTTTGAATATGCCCAACTTAGTTTAAGCGCTAAACATATGAAAATTGTTAATTTAGCTGTGCATTGCATAAATACCGTGCTATTGTGGTGGTTTCTACGTGAATTCCAATTCGAATACATCGACCGTACTAAATCAGCAACTATGGCAGCAGCACTTTTCGCCATACATCCAGTACATACTGAAGCGGTGTGTGGCGTTGTTGGCAGAGCTGAATTGTTATTCTGTTTAGTTTATTTACTAACGCTCTTGATAACATTATCAAAAAAACATTTGGGTTTTCTAACCGATTTGTGCATCCTCTTACTTACTGCGGTGGCAATGTTTATTAAAGAAACTGCTGTGACTATACCAATTGCTTGCGTTTTCATCGATTATACACGTGCACGTGTTTATCTACATCCTTGGCCTACACAACTGAAACTTGTTTGCTCGTTACGAAATATGGTGCTAGCTATTGGTATTATAACTTTAATTGTATTCCGATTATGGTTACAAGACTTTCAACAGCCTCAATTTAAGCCAATGGATAATCCAATAGCGTTTAATGACGATCCTTTGACAAGTATTTTTTCGCAAAACTACTTATATGTAATTAACTGGTGGATTCTACTATGTCCGGATTGGCTTAGCTTTGATTGGGCGCTAGGATGCATTGAATTGATTAAAAATATATGCGACTTGCGTTTACAAGCAGTACTGGCAATGTACTCATTGAAAATTGTTGCATTTATTAATAGTAAACAAAACTTTGCACCTATATTTGGTTTGGTTCTGATGGTGATACCTTTTCTACCTGCTAGCGGTATAATAACAGTTGGGTTTGTTATAGCCGAGCGCGTTCTTTATGTACCTTCGATTGGATTTTGTTTCTTAGTCGCGCAGGCATTATCTTACGTACAAAATTCGAATACAAAACCATGGCTAATGTCGATATTTAAATGGCTATTAATGTTATTATTTGCATGCTTGTTGCTACGTACACGTGAACGTGCCACAGACTGGCTTTCAGAAGAACGACTCTTCTCATCTGCGTTAAAAGTCTGCCCCAAAAACGCTAAGGTACATATATATCATCTTAAAACTACCAAAAAGGCATTTCTGTAATTGTTTTTAAAAGTAACATTATATTTTAACGTTTTTGAAAACATTTTATGACCGTTGAGGGTAAGTCTTAATAAATAATTTAACTGTTGTTGTAGTGATAAGGATACTCCCCGAAGGACTTGGGGAGTGTTATTGATGTTGATGGTCCTTTGCCGGATGCAGATCCGGTACGTTCCGGTAACAAGCACCATTAAGGTACTAGCCGGACCATTTTGGGAACGAATTGGTACGACCACATGAAACCTAGGCCATAAGGCCCTTCCACCCCCTAGATACATAAGGAACTTGGGGTCGCCAGAGCCTCTGCTGTTAAAGAAACAGGATTCGCCACGGGTAAGTGAGGTAGACAATTGGGTTGGAGAAGCTATATATTGCGCTGGCAACCCCTTGAATGCCGAGTTTCAAGGCATTATAAAGCTATAATTCTTAAACAATGCAGAAGCAATTTCCAACTACACGAACCTTTTCTATGTTTGTGTGAAGATTATAACTCTCACTCGAGAATAATTGATGTTTCGGACTCGCTCTTTGCCATAAAAAATACGGTTCTATCTTCTCTTAATAATTAAAAAATTATATTTACTTTTAGTCTATTGTATTTTGTGAATCTATATTTCTCAGCTGATGAGTTTCTCTGTAGCTGAGCGGTTTTAGATCTCGGCGCTTAAGAAGCCACTGCCTCTCAAAGACTCGGTAACAAAAAAATTATAAATAACACATAAATAAGAATTAGGATACATAAAAAAAAAAACAAAAAAAAAGTATGTATGAATTAAAAAAAAAAACCAAAAAAACAGGATTAGCCTGGTTTCATCGGGCCACTTGAGGGCAGTGCGCTGCCACAATGTCCGAGAAAAAAAAAAAATCAATTTGGTATTTTTGTCACGTCTTACGACAGACATACCTGCCGCGGGTATATTCTAAGCCCCCTAATCCGCTGGAGGTTAACTGAAGGTGCATTGTAAATGTAAACACGAAAAAACTATTTGTCAATATTTTTAACTAGGAAAAATTCAAATTTTTTACATAAATTTTTGTTCATAAGAGCAGCCATTCTTAATTTAATGTACATATGTATGAATCTAAGAATTTATATACATATGTAAATTAAAGCTCGAAATATTCGATTAATAGAATATTCGAATGCTTTAATACTCGTCGATCATTCGAATGTCGATAGGTAAACTTTAAACATAAAACTCAATATGTTTTATGTTTGTTTGTTTAATGGTGTGTTCAATTTATACTTATTATTTAAGAATTCATGAGCTTAACACCGGCTTATAATAATTGAATATTCAATATATTCTAAGAGAATATAAAAATTTTTTATTTTAAACCAATGTTTGTATTTACTATTCTAGAGCAGCAGTAGCAGTTTAGGAACTATTTCGTTGTCATTTGCGGATCGTTTTAGGTGCCAAATGGGGACTATTTCGTGGTTTTTCGAGGCTATTACGGGGTCAATTTGTGGGCATTTCTTGATGATCTTGGGGACTATTTCCAGGTTTTGCTGGGGTAATTTAAAGATCACTTCCGCGTAAATTCGGAGACTATTTGGAGGTAATTTCGGGATCATTTTGAGTTTATTTCGGGATAATTTGAGGGCTATTTCGTGGTACTTCCAAGGCCATTTCGAGGTCAATTTGTGGTAATTTTAGGATTCTCCAGAGGCCATTTAGGGATCAATTCATGGTAATTTCGAGATGATTTTGGAGCCTTTTTCGGGGTCATTTGGGAATAATTTCGGGTTCATATCGTGATGATCTTAAGGACTATTTCAATTTTTGTGTCATTTCATGATGATTTTGGGGACGATTTCAGGGTAATTCTTTGGTCATTTATCCCCACATAATGCAGCAGCAGCTTAAACATTTTACTTAAATTACTTATTTCTTCTTACCCTCACCTCAGGCTTCTTTAATCATTAGATATATATATGAGGTTTCAATTATGCTGTATCTTACAAAATGCTGTTGTTGTAATGCTGCATTCATGATTGATGCACTGAATTGCGCGGATTATCTTGACGCCGAACATGTCTGGTGTTTAATGGTTCTTAAGTAATCCCTTAGAATGTAATATCGAGAATCCCAAAAATATTCCGAAATATAATAATGAAGAAACTAGTGGTAACATATGTCGGAAACAAAATGTATTAGTAGTATGTAATTGGCAGAGCTGTAAAAAGATTGAATCAATTGAGTGTGCATTCTCTCAGCATTCTTTAAAAATTTGTGATTTTTTGGTTGCATATTATAAATCTCCATTCCTGAATGGCTTAAAAATATAATTCAATATAGAGTGTGAATGTAAGAACCATTTCCAATCTTTAATGAATGTAAACACTTTTTTTTCCATGCAGTACTAAATACTTTTTACCCATGGTTATTTTTTGTATACTTTCATTGCCATCATATATGTTATATCAATTTAGGAGTTGGGTGCAAAAAAGCCCTAAAATTGATCAATAGCAAAAATAGCCCCTTTTAATTATTCAAGTAGTTTAATATTTAAGAATTCATGAGCTTAACGCCGGCTTATAATTATTGAATATGAATCCTTATGTTTGTTTAAGAGCAACTGAAGAGAAAGAAGCATTTACTGGTATATTGCGACGGTGCCATTTCGAAAACAAATAAACAAGTAGTTAATTATAAACCAGGAAAGTCTTAAATCCTTTTCATGGTGTCGGAACATAAGACATACAAGAAATAGTACTTCATAGCAGATTTTGTATACTTCGTAATTGGGTTAATTTTTTTAATTAATTGTGTGAGATCAAAAAATGTTAGGCTCTTGTGAGTTGATTGGTTTCCTTTTTAGGTAAATGTCGCGGATAACTTGCCTACATAAAATCATAGGGCTCTTGATTATATAAAGTATTCAAAAGGTATGAAGATATATTCGAATTTGGCTGAAACTTCGCAAAGACAATCTATTGCTTTCTTGCTATATGTCAAAATGTTACTACTTATTTTGCTTTTGTTGTAAAATGGATTTTGTAAATGAACACATTGTGCATTGACCAAATAGCGTAAATTGTGGATATTTTTTGTCGATAATGTAACAAAAACAGATATTTGAGTTTAAGTCATTTAAATACATCAAAGTGCATAGGTCCACCGGCGATTTCGTTGGAGCTTCATAACTCCTAGAATTTCGATATTTCCATGGCATCGTCTTACGGTGATTCAGGCTTTTTCTATTCACCTTCCCCGTTTTCCTTCATCTGCACCACAAACAAAAATTTTCCATTGGGAAAAACTCTTATTGACTGACTCCATCGGACTACAGTTTTTTCACAGCTGATATTTTAGCAGTGTTTGACGGAATATAAATATAAGAGAACCACGAGTGGTTGAGAATAGTCTCTCTGCCTATTTGCACGGCATTGGTAAAAGATTGAAATTGTTTTGGTTGAATTCTATCTTACTTGAGCAGATTTGTATTCAAAGTTAATTTCCTTGCTATCAAAAAAGCTACAACTACCTATAAAGTCTACTTTAAATGGCTGTCATTACAAACTATTGTGTTTAGAAGAATATTTTTCTTAGAAAATATTTTTTTTTTTTTGAAATTTGGTTTAGTGGAGGGGACTATATTAAAATTCCCATATTCCAGGTTATTATCAATATTATATGTTGTTTAATTAATGGATTAAATTTCTAATGTTGTATAGACGCACGTTGAGCTCCACCAATACACAATGGTAATACCAATTCGGCCAGAACCATTTGTAGCAGCTTGCTATTAGTATTTGACTATCCGTGATTTGTAAAATGGTATTTAAATGGCACCACGCCAGGTTATATTCAAATAGTCTTCGTTTTTAGTGTTCTATATATATTTTTTTTTTTTTTTTAAGATGTAATTTTAAAGAGGCCAGAACCACGTGTAGCAGCTTGCGAATGGATGTCAATTTTTGTAATTGTTCTCAAGTTCAATTGAGATTGGTATTTCGATGGCCCACGCCAGGTTATATTCAATTTGTCAATTAATTAATTAATGTTCACAGAAAGTGATTTTAAAATTTTTGCAATCAAAATTGCAATTTAATGTTCATAGATATGCACAGTATTGCATAGCTTTTAAAACGAGCGCTTATTCAGCATAAAATTATAATCCGTAAAATTTCCAGTATATGGCCTGTTGACATGTGCTCAACATTTTCCCGTTACGAAAGTTATACGTAAATCGAGTTGGTATTATGTGGCCCACGCCAGGTTATCAATTCCAATTTTTCAATATGTTTTCACTTATACTTTCGCTGATTCCTGTTGGGAGTGCACAACCCCTATCTGACACCAGATCAGTGAAGCACTGCATCTCCCAAATCCGCCGAAAAGCCAGAAGGAAGCACTAAGCCAACCTTGAGGCCTATTAAATTTTCGGCTCACCTAAAAAAGCCCGACAAATTACAGTTGAGCCGAGGATGACCCGCACGACCACTCTGACTGAACGACTAGAACGGAATGTTCTTAGAAAATAGGATATTGCTATTGCAATTAACTCACAAACTAGTATAGATACAGTATTTGACCACATACCGCTAGGAAGAATATATGGAAGAACTTAAGAGCTTTTATAATGTATTGCCTTTTCTTCAATTGTTTAATCACCAATTGAGGACGTGCAAAATGTAGGCTAGTACTTTTTAATGCAAGCCTTTTATATGGCACATTGGCAACACCCATTTAGAACGATGACAATTTTCGGAACAGACATGTTGAAATATTTGTAATTTGCTTTTTTTTATTATAAAATTTTTAGATTTTAAAATTTTTTCAATTAAGAAAAAATATATTATAACAATAATAATGATAAAATAATTATTGTTAGGCCTAGAGCTCGATTCAAACTCGCTATCTTACAAATCAGTAGGCCGATATCTTTGTCCAGAAAAAAGATATCGACCTACTGATTTGTAAGATCGCGAGTTCGAATCGAGCTCAGGGCCTAACAATAATTATTTTATCATTATTATTGTTATAATATATTTTTTCTTAATTGAAAAAAGAAAAATAGACAGAGAGCCTATAGACATGCACATATACACAAATGCAGCGCGTCACCAATCACCATCACCGCTAAAGAGGTTGAGGACGTCACTGGTCGCGCTAAACCATCCAAAGCAGTGGGCCCAGACGGCATAGCCATGCCGATGCTTAAAAGCCTAGGGAAAGAGGGCTTCAAATATTTAGCGCATGTCTTCAACCTGTCTCTTTCCACCTTTGTCATACCCGAGAAGTGGAAAATGGCCAAGGTGGTCCCGCTACTAAAGCCTGGGAAACCAGCTAACATAGGTGAGTCGTATCGTCCGGTATCTCTCCTATCGCCAGTGGCAAAGACGCTTGAAGCCATTTTGCTCCCTTATTTCCAAGCAAATTTGCAGCTAGCCTCTCATCAGCATGGCTTCAGAAAACTCCATAGCACTACCACCGCGCTAAATGCCATTAGCACCCAGATAAATTGCGGTTTAAATCAATACCCCCACCATAGAACAGTACTCGTAGCGCTAGACCTATCAAAAGCTTTTGATACGGTCAACCATGGCTCGTTGCTGCAAGACCTGGAAGGGTCTACCCTTCCCCCATGTCTTAAAAGGTGGACCGCAAGTTATCTGGGTGGTCGGCAGGCATCGGTGCAATATAGAAACGAAACATCAAAACCAAGGAGAATTAAACAAGGGGTGCCACAGGGTGGTGTCCTATCCCCACTTTTGTTTAATTTCTACATATCTAAGCTACCTTCACCACCGGAAGGAGTCACAATCGTTTCCTACGCCGATGACTGCACAATAATGGCCACAGGCCCAGGCCCAAAGATCGATGCGCTATCCAATAAAATAAACGGCTACCTCCCTGATCTCTCCAGTTTTTCGCCTCGCGAAACCTGGCATTATCACCGACTAAATCTTCCGCGACCTTATTTACAACATGGACGTCCCAAATGTCGACCATTTTGAACATCCACGTCGATGGCACTACGCTACCGACTGTCCTACACCCCAAAATCTTGGGTGTGACGTTTGATCAGGATCTACATTTTGGTGAGCACGCAGCCGCAATTGTTGCGAGAATTCAGAGCCGTAACAAAATCCACAAATCCCTCGCTGGCAGTACCTGGGGAAAAGATAAAGAAACGCTCATGACTACATACAAAGCAATTAGCCAGCCGATTACGTGCTGAGGCGAGAATACTCCCCATCAGGGAGAGAAATTAGATGCTGACCAAACAGTTCCTGTTGAATACCCAGAAACCTGAGCAACAGACATCTGATTGATGAACCAGCACCGCCTAGGGGCTTAAGGAGTCATCTCCGTAAGCATTTTGAGGAAATACGGCACCTGAGAACCCAGCCGTATGAAGCGAAAAAACACAAGCAGGTCCTTGTGAACTCCATAAACAGGCGTCGGACCTTTATGTCGGGAATTGCCCGGTGAATCCAGTACTTAATGAAAAGTATCCAAAACTCGCGGAAGAGGAACGCATACTCCCCAGGGAAACGCGTGTCACTCTTGCTCAACTTCGTTCTGGATACTGTAACAGGTTAAACTCTTACCTATCCAGAATCAACCCCGACATACAAAATGTATGCCCCGCTTGCAATGTGTCCCCACATGACACCAACCATCTCTTTAATTGTAATGTGGAACCAACGCCTCTACACCCCTTTCCTTATGGTCCACCCCTGTTGAAACGGCAAGTTTCCTAGGACTCCCGTTAGAGGATATTGATGACAATTTGTGATCGGTCGCGGCTGTTAGGTGGGGCGAAACATTGCTACAACAACAACAACAACAGTAGGCCGATATAACAACAAAAATTGTTAATACATTCCAGAGCACGGGGAAAAAGTGTCAATGAAATATGACACTATGGCATAATCGCCATAAACAAAAGTCCAATTTTCACAACTATTCTGTAACAAATGTCGCAGTGCTGTGAATAGCAATTGGCAAGAACCAGAATTGAAGTAGGAATAATGAAGACAAACAAAAAACCGCTGTGATGGCTGAATGGTTATAGCAGCGGCGCCTAAACGTTGCCGATGAAGGAATTTAGCAGTTCCCGAAATGGATCTATACAACGAGCTTTGGCAGTTGTCTAAATTTTTTCTTTCTTCTATTCTAATTTAAAATTTTTTCAATTAAGAAAAAATATATTATAACAATAATAATGATAAAATAATTATTGTTCGGCCTTGAGCTCGATTCAAACCCGCGATCTTACAAATCAGTAGGCCGATATAACAACAAAAATTGATAAAATTTTTAGGAAAATTTCAATATGAATACTTTTCCAGTTAACTTCTTCGTACTTTATTGTCATTTAAATATGGAAAAAACTGGTCATCACGGACAATAAATAAATTTTTGTGGTGATATTTTCAAGTGGCTTTAATTAAATGCAACCATGTGATATTTGAGCGGGTTTTGTGCATGTACGATATTTTTCATAATTGATTGCTACTAGAAAAGTGTGTGCACACTCACCAAAGGCTGCATTCATTTGAATGCTTATTCTGTGTTGAAAAATGTTGTGTTTCATTCAATTACTTCATTCTTTCTTCGAATGAGTTAAGGAGTGCATTCTTTTTTTCCAATACTGAATGAAGAATGGGTTGACTTTTAAGCCACATTCTTTAGCAAAGTATGAATGAATGGAAAGAAAGCATTCTTAAATCAGTGATTTAAAATATCAAATGATTGCACACTTTTACAGCTCTGGTAATTGGCTATTAAAGCTACCACTCCCACGCACATATTTAGTTTTTTCTCACTCAAGGATGTATGGTAAACACCGTATGCATTCATTTTTGCGAATAATAAGGTGAATTTAAATTTGATCCAATGTGCTATGCACAGAGTGATCCAAAATGGCGTTTGAATACTTATCCCAAGTATTCCTGAAGCCAAGACGGTCAAAACTATGTATGAGATACATACATTTCTTTGAGTTGCATAGAACTTTTCGAGAAATCGGTTATTTGCTCTCATGTGAGCCGATTGTCACTCATCACATCTTTTCATCTTAAAAAGATCAGGAATGACAAGTTGGAAAAGTACGTTTGGTGGTTAACCAAATAGAAAAATGTTTATCTTTTTCAAAAATATTATTTCATTTATTTGAAGTTTAAAATATTAAAATCAAAAATTTTCTTTTTGAAGTAATTCAAACTTGTTCATATTAAAAAGAAAACTCAATTAAAAATTATTTAAAAATTAAAGTACAAAGTATATAGCAAAATAGTTAACACTATATTTACTCCCCCTCCAAGAAAATTTAAAACAAATAAATTATTAATCAATATTAAATGTAACCTTTTTTCCTTTTTGGTAATAATAATAATAATTGGACGTTGTGGCAGCGCACTGCCCTCAAGTGGCCCAATGACACCAGGCTAATCCTGTTCAATATTTTTCTTATTTAATTTTTTTAATTTTTTTTATTTATTAATTTTATAACTTTTTTTTTTATTTATTAATTTTATAATATATTTTTTTTTTGTTGGGCCATTGATGGGCAGTGGTTTGTCAAGCGTCGAGATCTAAAACTGCTCAGCTACAGAAGAAATATCATCAGCTAAGCGTAAAACTTAAATTAATAAAATATAGAAACAAACATATACAGCATTAACGATTAAGAGAGATAAGGACAGTCTTTTTTATAGAAAAAAGGGAGTCAGACATATCAAATGTGTTTGAGTGAGAGTTATAATCTTGGCACAAACACCGGAAAGGTTCGTTAAGTTCGAAATTCGTTCTACATTGTTTTAAAAGAAGAGGTTTGAAGTGCCTCGTAGTGCAACAGGGAACACTAAAGTTCACTTCGTTCAGAAGAAATGGGCTTGAAATCGATCCATTCAGTAGTTTTGTCATAAATATTACGCCAAGCATTTCTCTACGACTAGCAAGAGTTGGAAGATTGATAAGTTTTAATCGATTAGTATAAGGTGGAAGATTAAATGAAGAGTCCCATTGAAAATTCCTTAAGGCAAATAGTAAAAACTGTTTTTGTATTGATTCGAGGCTGTCTGTATGGACTTGAAAACGCGGATTCCAGACTATTGAGCCATACTCTAATATCGGTCTAACCAATGTTGTGAAGAGGGTTTTCGTAACGTAGGGGTCGCTAAACTCTTTTGACCACCTTTTCACAAATGCTAAGACACCTTTAGCTCTATTGACAGTGACATTAACACTTTCAAGGTTTTGGTTGTTAATTGTGAAAGAAGCTGGTTGTAAACTCCTGCGCGAAAATAAATTTACATTTCTGAAGATTAAGCGGCATGTGGTTCACATTGCACCAAGCAGCTAAGCAATTTAAATCCGTCTGAAGTAAAGAGCGTTCTTCAATCAACGCGTAAGTCTTAAAAAGTTTTACATCATCAGCATACATCAAGATTATTATAGTTGTCGAGATATCGTTTATAAATAGCAAAAACAGAATCGGGCCAAGATGGCTGCCCTGAGGAACACCAGAGGTGACAGTAATGATACTCGAAAACATATTTTTAAAGATTACTCTTTGTGTTCTGCCACAGAGATAGGAGGAAATCCACCGAGAGAGATTAGGTTGAAACCCAAGCATGTCGATTTTATATATAAGTAATGAGTGGCATACTTTATCGAATGCTTTACTAAAATCGGTGTATATAACGTCTCTGAACCCGTTCGAAATATGAGTTGTGAACTCAAGTAAATTAGTTATGGTTGATTTGCCCTTACAAAACCCATGCTGAAAACTTGCAATTAATGTTGAAATCGAAAATGTTAGGTGATTTGTAACGATTGCTTCAAACAACTTTGGAATAGCGGACAGTCTAGCTATGCCACGTTAGTTTTCAATGGACGACTTAATGCCACATTTATGGAGAGGGATGAGAAAGGATTCCTTCCATGCCGTCGGGAAGTTCCATACTTCAAAGATAGGTTAAACAGAGCAGTAAGAGGTTTGTAGATGAATTCTGCACATTTTTTAAGAAATCATGTGGGAATTAAATCGGCCGTATGTAAAAGATTCTTTTAGGGTCTTTAGGTACAATAAAACATCATCAGGTAATAAGAATGGAACAGGGATTGAATTACTTGAATGCAGTTCATAAGGATATTTCCCAGGTGGCAAAATAATATCGCCGGAATAATTAGATTTGAAAAATTGAGCGAAGAAATTCGCAATGTCTTGATTGTCGCTAGAAATGTTACCATTAAACTTCATAGCGGAAGGAAAACCCTTTACCCCACGTTTCGAATTTCCGAAACCATAAAACGACCACTGGTTGCTTATAATTTTCTTCTTAATTTTACAGACGTAAGCTTTATAGCACTTTTTATTAAGTTCAAAATACTTATGACGCAGAATAGCATAACGAACGTAATCGGAATGTAACCCAGTCTTCTCATATAATTTGAAGTAACGTGACTTTTTGATTTCAAAGATTTTAGTTCTTTAGTGATCCAGGGTTGCATTGGTTCATCATATGAACAAATACGTTTAGGGCACATACTTTTCAAACAAGTTATAAATGATACTATTAAAATAAAAAACCATCTGATCCACGTCCGCATTATGTTGAGGCCAAGTTATTTTAGAAGGCTCTTCATTTAGTTTTTGAAATTGGCTCTTGGAAAATCAAAACGACTGGTATAAACACCTGGTTTATTTATGCAACCATAAACGTTGCCCATGGTTTCGTAAATTATCTCGAGGGAAGGATGGTAAATATCTTCAGGTAACACTAGGGGCCTACATCGGTTCACAGAGAATTTAGATAAGTCATCTACAAAAAATATTGATCTGATTAAGACTAAGGTCGGATATTTCATACAAAAAGTCGCTGTTACAAGTCTTAGATGAGACTGGTAAAATATTATAATCATAGGTATTCCATGATATATGCGGCAGGTTAAAATCGCCCAAGACAAGCATTGAATCGCATGGCTTCATAATCGTATAAGCAGCTTTTATCAGTGAAACATCTGCATATACAATGATTGATCAGGTGAGGGAGGAATGTAGCAAACGACTAAGTAAATCTGTCCTCTGTCCAGCAGGATTCGGACGCATTTAAATTCGATGTCATCTGTAGCTGGTAAATTAACCTCCTCGGATGGTATTGAAGAATGTACAGCCAGCAAAACACCACTCCCAGTTCTGTTTAAGCGATCATTTTTTATAAGACTGATACTCGTCACAAAGAACTTCGGAATCAAAAACATGTGGTTTCAACCAGGTTTCAGTAAATGCAATAATTTTGTAATTACAGTGAAACGATTTTAAATACAGATCGGTTAACTTTAAGTTTAAACCTCTAACGTTCTGGTAATATATACTGAAGGTCGATTCAAAATTCAGTTTTTGAAACAGAGCTTTAACGGGGAAATTGGGCGATATTCTCATTTGTCTTATGAAGGAACTCGCGAACAAAAGACCCGGGCGGCCAAAACGAGCTATTTAAAAGGGTTTCGAAATCTTTTAAATAAACATCAATTCTAAACGAGGAAATATTTCTTTCATAATTGAACTTGAATTTTCTTATCGCCATTCCGTCAGCCTTTATTTTTGAGGTAACATGGGACTTAATGTCATCAACAGAGGTGTCTTCGTCAAATCTAGACACAAAAATAGATTTTTTTTGCGGGACCGCAACCAGCTTCTTAACGGATATTTCTGCTATAGGTGCAGTTTGAGACTCAGGGATCGTTGTATTCGTGACCTTCGAAGTGGAAGGCACTACAGCTTGCGGATTTGGGAAAGCTAGGTCTATCAACTCTTGCAATTGGGGTGAAGGATCGTTTTGAGAGGGGATCAGACTCAAAGCGTTGGGTGGGTTTTGTTGCTTAATGTATTTGTTTTTGTATTTAAATTAGTGTTAATAAGTACGTTTGCCGGTTTAAGTAAATCAATCGAAAAATTTTTTATAGTTTTTTGTATTGAATTGGAAATGTTTTATATTTCTTAGAGATAACTTTAAAAGGTCCTTCATAAAGTGATTCTAAATTAGATTTACGAAGAACTTTAACAAAAACATATTCACAACTTTCTAAATTTCTAGGAACGAAAAAGTTTTCTTTGTTATGATGAAAAACTTTAGAACGAACTAACGAACGAACGAAATATTCTCTTATTTTGTGAAGAGCGTCATTAGAAAAATCATGTTCTTTATTACTATTAGAAACAATTAATTTACCAGGTATCCTAAGTGTTTGGCCATAAACAAGTTCAGCAGATGAACATTTTAAATCTTCTTTAATAAAAGTTTGTAAACCAAGAAGAATGAATGGTAAAATGTCAGACCAATGAACCGAATCGTTTGATGCTATAATTGCTGCTTTTAAAGTTCGATGAAATATCTCTATCATGCCATTTGCTTGGGGATGGTAAGGAGATGAATGAATTTTATGAGAACCTAAAAGTTTAGTTAATTCTGTAAAAAATTTTGAAATGCATTGTGAACCTTGATCTACTGTAATATTCAATGGTATACCAAATCGTGGTATATAATTTTGAATAAAAGTTTTTTTTTTCTTCGGCGAACGTGAAAATCTGTCAATAATTGTTAAAATATAACAATTTTCATTTGAAACTAGAACAGTTCCGTCCGACAATATCCATATGAATATGTCAAAACGACCTGATGGTATTTGAATTTTTTGAATAGGAGATTTAGTTAGTTAGTTAGTTTCTTCTTTATTTAGCTTTTTTTTACTATTTAAAAATAAAAAATTTTCAGGTACAATTAAGTAATTAGATAGCAGAGCTGTAAAAAGATTGAATCAATTGTGTGTGCATTCTCTCAGCATTCTTTTAAAAATCTGTGATTTTTTAGTTGCATATTATAAATATCCATTCCTGAATGGCTTAAAATACTTTAACTCAAAGCTAAAGTGTGTGTGTTATTGAATGGTAAAATATAATTCAATATAGAGTGTGAATGTAAGAACCATTCCCAATCTTTAATGAATGTAAACTTGAAATGAATGCACACTTTTTTTCCCATGCAGTACTAAATACTTTTTCCCCAAGGTTATTTTTTGTATACTTTCATTGCCATCAGATATGTTAAATCAATTTAGGAGTTGGGTGCAAAAAAGCCGTAAAATTGGTCAATAGCAAAAATAGCCCCTTTTAATTATTCAAGTAGTTTAATATTTAAGAATTCACGAGCCGAACGCCGGCTTATAATTATTGAATATGAATTATTATGTTTGTTTAAGAGCAACTGAAAAGAAAGAAGCATTTACTGGTATATTGCGACGGTACCATTTCGAAAACAAATAAACAAGTAGTTAATTATAAACCAGGAAAGTCTTAAATCATTTTCATGGTGTCGGAACATAAGACATACAAGAAGTAGTACTTCATAGCAGACTTTGTATACTTCGTAATTGGGTTAGTTTTTTTAATTAATCGTGTGAGATCAAAAAATGTTAGGCTCCTGTGAGTTGATTGGTTTCCTTTTTAGGTAAATGTCGCGGATAACTTGCTTACATAAAACCATAGGGCTCTTGATTATATAAAGTATTCAAAAGGCATGAAGATATAGTCGAATTTGGCTGAAACTTCGCAAAGACAATCTATTGCTTTCTTGCTATATGTCAAAATGTTACTACTTATTTTGCTTTTGAAAGTTCTTTGCCGTGTACGGACGTGTTTATTTGAGCTCTGTGCTTTTCGAGTTGTATTTCTGATATTATACATAATTGTGAAATACAAATATTTTCACGGATAATATAAAGAATTTGACTAGACACTGTTGGCTCCTCACAAAATAAAAAATGAAAATAAAAACGGTTTTGAAAGTTATCAATTTGTGTTGAAGACTGTTAGTTACTCTAATATTTATTATTTTATCCATTTCCCGTTGCTTCGTTCGATATGCCTTGTTTTTGTGGTCATCGAGTTGAGCGCGCTCAAAGCAGTGTGCAATGGGAGAAGTGCAAAAAAGTTTACCAGTGCGTTGTTGGTACATTGGCTGGTGATTTGGATTATTTTAAAAATCCAGATGAAGTTTATATTTGTGGTGATTGTGCCGTCGCTCATCATGAAGAGTGTATTTCCTTGAATAATGCTGTCGCAGAGCAGCTACAACAACAGTATGCACCGCATTACAATAATGTTACTGATAAAGAGATTTTGTAAATGAACACATGGTGCATTGACCAAATAGCGTAAATTGTGGATATTTTTTGTCGATAATGTAACAAAAACAGATACTTGAGTTTAAGTCATTTAAATACATCAAAGTGCATAGGTCCACCGGCGATTTCGTTGGAGCTTCATAACTCCTAGAATTTCGATAAACATATGTCTATTTCCATGGCATCGTCCTACGGTGATTCAGGCTTTTTGTATTCACCTGATTCACCTTCCCCGTTTTCCTTCATCTGTACCACAAAAAAAAATTTTCCATTGGAGAAACTCTTATTGACTGACTCCATCGGACTACAGTTTTTTCACAGCTGATATTTTAACAGTGTTTGACGGAATATAAATATAGGAGAACCACGAGTGGTTGAGAATAGTCTCTCTGCCTATTTGCACGGCATTGGTAAAAGATTGAAATTGTTTTGGTTGAATTCTATCTTACTTGAGCAGATTTGTATCCAAAGTTAATTTCATTGCTATCAAAAAAGCTACAACTACCTATAAAGTCTACTTTAAATGGCTGTAATTACAAACTATTGTGTTTCATTTCATTTCATTTCATTAACTATTGTGTTTAGAAGAATATTTTTCTTAGAAAATAGGATATTGCTATTGCAATTAACTCACAAACTAGCATAGATACAGTATTTGACCACATACCGCTAGGAAGAATATATGGAGGAACTTAAGAGCTTTTATAATGTATTGCCTTTTCTTCAATTGTTTAATCACCAATTGAGGACGTGCAAATGTAGGCTAGTACTTTTTAATGCAAGCCTTTTATATGGCACATTGGCAACACCCATTTAGAACGATGACAATTTTCGGAACTGAGATGTTGAAATATTTGTAATTTGCTTCTTTTTATTATTAAATTTTTAGGAAAATTTCAAAATGAGTACTTTTCCAGTTAACTTCTTCGTACTTTATTGTCATTTAAATATGGAAAAAACTGGTCATCACGGACAATAAATAAATTTTTGTGGTGATATTTTGAAGTGGCTTTAATTAAATGCAACCATGTGATATTTGAGCGGGTTTTGTGCATGTACGACATTTTTCATAATTGATTGCTACTAGAAAAGTGTGTGCACACTCACCAAAGGCTGCATTCATTTGAATGCTTATTCTGTGTTGAAAAATGTTTGTGTTTCATTCAATTGCTTCATTCTTTCTTCGAATGAGTTAAGGAGTGCATTCTTTTTTTTGACTTTTAAGCCACATTCCTTAGCAAAGAATGAATGAATGAAAAGAAAGCATTCATAAATCAATGATTTAAAATATCAAATGATTGCACACTTTTACAGCTCTGTTAGATAGTAATTTGCTTATTAGGAATTGTGGGCTAAAATACTGCTCTAACGTAATCTTTTAAATACATTAATGATTCTTTCATTTTTGATATTGGTAATTCATTAAATAGTTTTAGGCCTTTATACATTAAAATATTTTGTGCCTTATTAGACTTATAAAAGTTAATTCTAAAATCATTTTTGTTCCTTAAACTGTAGGGTTGCACATCCCCAACATACACAATTTGGCTTGTTGAATACTTAGGTAGCAGATTATACTTCATTTTAAATGCAAAAAGTAGAACATTCATGATAGTTCTTTGGTTTATGTTAAGCCATTTCAGGGTATCGAGCCTGTGTGAGGTTGGTGTCAATCTATTACAAAGAATAATACACCGCATTCCCTTATTCTGCAATTCTTGTAGTCTGCTTTTCATTTGGTTGGATCCCAGGAACAGTATAGTTGAACAATATTCAACATGTGGCTTTACCAAGACATTATATATTGTCACGGATATTAGCATCACTAAGCTATACCATCACTAAGGCCATGCTAAGCAGTATTTACGTCAATAATCAAATCAAGTATACACATATATAAGGCAGCCCAGAGAGATGTCACACACAGATGCATTTACTTATACGCCTATGTGTACTCGAGAGACTGTAAACTACAAACATTCACATCAATAATTCAATCATTATGTATCTACATAAACGAATAAATAATTGCGTCTACACATATGTACGTATACGAGCAGTGGAGCGGCAATGCACAAACACATGCATATATCTTATCTGAGTTGTCACAAGAGAGGGCAATAATTTGTGCACGTAGTTGTGGCTGGCGATTTTGTAGCCGAAACTAACTAGTAAGTTCTGGAATGGAAAAGCCTAGAAGTATGCAATTAGAAATCAAAAAGTATAAAAGGCGCGACAGTAAAGGCGAGGAGTTTGAGTTTGATTTGAATTGTCAAGCAGTTACGACTAAGACGATATCTAGCGAGCAATAGCAGTATTATTTTGAATAGTGGAGTTTCATTTGAGCTATCAGTTTGGTTATTAAGCTATTCGTTGCACAGTTTGAGTGTTATTAGCCGTGTTTTTTAACACGCGTATATCCGTTTACGCTTAAACTTTATATTGACTGCTAAGCGACAAACTATAAATACACCTCTGAAATTGCTGCGCATAAATTTTGTCCTACTAAATTTCAATACGCATTATACTCAGATGTAACTGAAATATGTGTCTTTGTTTCACCCTCTACACTAATTCTATGTATTCTATGTGTGTCCACAATTCATCGCAACTGATTCAGCTATATGTTATACCCTATGGCCATCAGAGCGTTGCGTCTCCGCTTTTCGGTACACCCTGTTGATGTAGCTAGTTGTTTAACCACATCCGCTAGATGGGTCTCCTAAGCATTATCTAAGCGAGGATATGCGTTTTTTTACACGCGCAAACGAAACGTATACGCGCGTGTTAAAAAACGCGGCTATTGTGAAGTATTTTAATAAAGGCCATTTTTCCATTATTCAATATTGGAGTTATTTATTCAACAGTTTAGCAATACGAACCTAGCAAAAGGGCAAATAAGAGGAATTTGCAGCAAATTCGTTACAATTGGTGTCAGAAGAGGAATTGTTGAATAAATTCCAGAGGACAACAAGGGCATGGCAAAGTTCAGTGAATTGAAGATCCAGCAACTAAAGAAGGAGTTGGAGAGCCGTGGATTGAATACAAGCGGCGTTAAACTTGAACTTCAGGCGCGGCTACGAGAGGCAATGGAAGCGGAAGGAATTGATGTGGAAGAGTATGACTTTCATCTTGATGGCGAGGAAGTAACAAAAATTGAAGAGAAAAACGAAACATCGCAGACAGTTACGAGCACAGACCATGATTTTGGCTGCAATATCTGCTCAAACATCGACGGTGGCTTCTCAACTGGAATCGCAAAAGACAGATATAACATCTCAACTGGCATCTCAACTGGAAGAACAAAAGATAAATATGGCATCTCAACTAGAATCCCAGGAGAACCGTATAACATCCAAGATGGAAGAACAGAAGACACGTATTGCAGAAATGTCGTCAGAAATAACATCGAAAATTGAAGCACAAGAAACACGTATTTCACAAATTTCAGCACAGATATCAACTCAGATCTCCACACAACTAGAAGAGCAGGAAGTCCGTATATCATCTAAACTGGAAGCGCATATGGAAAAAAAAATAACCCAGTTTCATGAAGGCTTCAGTGGTCGACAGGATAAAATCGAGGCCGAGGTGGATGCTTTGAGAGGACGTATCGAGCAGTTACAACTAAATCGTCCAGCAGTTTTAGCGAGTAATCCAAAGGTAAAAACACCATCCTTTGACGGTTCTGTTCCTTTCCAGGTCTTTAAGCTACAGTTTGAGAAGACCGCAGCAGTGAACAACTGGAATGCGGAAGATAAAGTTGCTGCACTGTTCGTGGCATTGAAGGGGCCAGCAGCGGAAATCTTACAGACGATTCCAGAGTACGAACGGAACAGTTATGAAATTGATGGCTGCTGTAGAACGACGTTATGGAAGCGAGCATAGGAAACAGATATTACAAATTGAGTTGCAAAACCGTCACCAAAGAGCGAATGAGACTTTGCAGGTGTTTGCATCGGATGTTGAAAGGTTAGCTCATCTCGCAAATGCGGACGCACCCGTGGAATACACCGAGAGGGTAAAAATCCAGAGTTTCATAAATGGCATACGAGGCGTGGAAACGAAGCGAGCTACATACGCAAACCCAAAGCTGACATTTGCTGAAACGGTATCACATGCATTGACTCAGGAAACGGCCTCACTATTGAGTAAACCAGCATACAAAGCTCATCGTGTGGAAGTGGAAAGACCAGATTGGGTAGACACAATTTTGGAAGCACTGAAGGGATCACAACAGAAAAATGCCGGAGTTATTAAATGTTTCAAGTGCGGCAACCCAGGTCATATTGCACGACATTGCAGCAGCGGTCCCAATAGCTCCAACAATGTGGGTGGTCGTAAACGCAGAGCAGAAGGTGATGAGCAAATCTCCAAGACCACTCAGTCGTTAAACTAAATCGAGTCAGCCGCAAGGGGCGACAGCTGGCTCCCGCAATTGAATGCCCCATAATCTCTATCTCGCAGATTGGAAGAAGATCAAGCAATCTTACTGTTGGAGGACATGTGGACGGAAAGGAACGTTTACTGACTTTAGATACGGGTGCATCTCATTCCATCATTCGAGCGGATTATTGAGAGGGTTTCGGACATTTTTTTGTAAAATTTTTTTTGATCCTTCGAAATAAAGCCGAAAATGTTTTTTCGTTGTAACTTGGTTATTTGACGTACGATTTTTAAGATTGGTATGTCATTATTTTGGCCTTGAGAAGCTTCATTTCCGTTTAATGTCCTTTTAAGCTATGAAGTCGTTTTCACATGATTAGTTCAGCTAACAAAATTTTACCCCTCCTAATGTATGTTTTTTTCCTTACCAAACGAAAGTACTTAAAAATTCAAGAAAATGTTGCTTTGAAACCATATTACTAAAATAATAAACAAAGAAGTTATAGCACTTTCAATATTTATTGCAGCTGTTATTTTATCTGATTCTTACTATACTTAGACCTGAAACTCATGATATTTTTGGAGGAAAAATTGCAGGGTTTGCATTGAAAAGTTAATAAAGATATGCCAAATATCATGAATAGGGGAAGTCAAAGTAAATAAGTGAGTCAAACCTGTTGTTTCGTATTTATAATAATAAGGCTATGCGACAAAATCAACTTTTTTTCTGGGTATTGGACAAAACCCACTTTTTTGTAGAGATTGAGGCTTAAGTAAACAAAGTACTATCTCCGTTTTTCGAACTAAGCCTAAAAAAAATAGATATCGGCTTACGAAGTTCGAAGTTCGAAATTCTACATTTCGAAATTTTATTTTTTTGTTAACGCGTTCAGCAAATTGAAAGAGTAAAAATGTGGGCGTGATCTGCTCTTTTCCCTTATTTGAAGGGCTGAATTCTTTTTTTGAGAAATTTAGTATAACAGCTGCTATACGAGGTGAAAAGTCAGACTCTGACTTCTGAATACAGTCAGACTCTGACTTCTGACTTTTCACATTTACTTTTTCAATTTGCTGAACGCGTTAACAAAAAAATAAAATTTCGAAATGTAGAATTTCGAACTTCGTAAGCCGATATCTATGTTTTGGAGTCTAAGTTCGAAAAATGGAGATAGTACTTTGTTTACTTAAGCCTCAATCTCTACAAAAAAGTGGGTTTTGTCCAATACCCAGAAAAAAAGTTGATTTTGTCGCATAGCGTTATTATTATAAATACGAAACAACAGGTTTGACTCACTTATTTACTTTGACTTACCCTATTTATGATATTTGGCATATCTTTATTAACTTTTCAATGCAAACCCTGCAATTTTTCCTCCAAAAATATCATGAGCTTCAGGTCTAAGTATAATAAGAATCAGGTAAAATAACAGTTGCAATAAATATTGAAAGTGCCATAACTTCTTTGTTTATTATTTTAGTAATATGGTTTCAAAGCAACATTTTCTTGAATTTTTAAGTATTTTCGTTTGGTAAGGAAAAAAACATATATTAGGGGCTTAAATTTTGTTAGCTGACCTGATCATGTGAAAACGGCTTCATAGCTTAAAAGGACATTAAACGGAAATGTGAAGCTTCTCAAGGCCAAAATACTGGCATACCAATTTTAAAAATCGGACGTCTAATAACCGAGTTATAACGAAAAACCCTTTTCGGCTGTATTTCGAAGGATCAAAAAAAAAAATTTTTTTTTTCCGAAACCCTCTCAACATAATCTTTAAATTTAGGGGCGGATATTAGCAACTTTGTTTTTTTGTATGGGGACCAACCCAGTCTAATTAGTACACAGTCAATTAGCGTTGCGCTAGTTCTTGTGATTCTTGTTGGTTCAAGAACTATTTGCTTTAATGCATTGTCTGACACTGACTGACAAATTTGGTCCCTGTAGGCACTATTTCCAAGCCAATCAATAATAAAATCACCCATTATGAGATCTTCTCTACCACTCACATAATTGCTCAATTTTTTCTCGCTTCATCGCTTTCACATCGTATAGCTACTGCCCCGTTTTGCCTATTAGTTATCCCGCTTATACCTACACTCAATTTTGATGGCTTTATTATTGTTTTTACATCACTCTTCGTTACTTCACTTTGTTGATTTATTTTTGGTTTCAGTATAACAGGTGCATTTCCAGCTATCGGGTTTTTTAGTTTATCCCATATATATTATAACGAATTTCGTGCAATTCCCCTTATTCGCAACCTTCTACTAACGTTCGTATCGCTAAACTGTTGAATAAATAACTCCAATATTTAATAATGCAAAATGGCCTTTATTAAAGTACTTCACAATAACACTGATACTTCACAACCAATAGCTTGCTTAAATGAAACTGAATTGTGATGCCTCAGCCTGTGCCGCTTTTATACTCTTCGGTTTCCTCGTTCACCCATTTCTCCTAAGGTCTAGTAATTTCGTGAACCTGATGCTTGTTTACTAGCTATATACACGTATTTTTGCAATTTGTATCCATATGCGTGTGTATGTTTGAGCGGCTGATGATGACATGCCATTGCGAGTATCTCTCTCTGTTGCCCCGCACGTATGTGTGCAGACAATGATTAATTTGTTTACGTACATACAAGTGTAGCTTCTTGCTTTATTGTTGTTGTGGCTTTATTTACTTAGTATCAGATTAGTGATGGGAGTATCACTTAAAAAAAAAGTATCACTTAGTGTCACTAATATTCGTCACACTGCCCTCCACCTAAGTCTGATCGTCCCGATCAGAAAAATCTCTCAATATAACCGCCACTAGCCTCTCCAAATGAACCACCCTTCTATTTCGTGGTTTCCTAATTGTTTTTATGCGGTAGATGACATCACTGATCCTCTTCACAACTCTGCACGGGCATTTCCAACTGCACCAAAATTTGGATGGAACACCTTTCCGCCGGTGAGGGTTGTATAGCAGTACCAAATCTCCCTCCAAGAAACCTTCCGAATTATTATTCTCATCGTACCTGCGTTTCATCTTACTATTCATTATCCTGGATCGTTCCCTCGCACTCTGTTGTTTGGCCAATGAAGAACTACTTCGCAGAGCTTTATCTTGACGGATTTCATCAGTATCGCCTTGACGTTTCACAACATGAGTGCGCGCTGACTTGAAGCCACCCTTGCATTCTTTCTGGAAAATTCTTTCAGTCGTTTCAGTGCGTCCATTAGGATGCAAGTGTTTTTCTCGCAGGTATCTTCGGTTTTGATTTGTTTGGCCCATTCGTTCCATCAACCCTTGCCCGATCTGCTGCCTTTGACTTTTGTGGTTTTTGTCGAATCTCTTTCACCAGCACTCGCTTACTGCTGAACGGCTGCTCAAAACTGAAGTTAAGTGGCACATCCTTGTTCTTATTCTGCATAATCCTTCTTTGCATATCGATCCTGATGTCATAGTCAACTAAGAAATCCACTCCCAATATGACTTCATCAACGATCTCTGCCACAACTAATTTGTGTAGAACCATGACCTCCCCAATTAAGACTTTACATACCACTTCTCCCTGGACTTGGTTATACTCGCCAGTAATCGTACGCAATCCTGGTCCAGGTTATGGCTTTACTCTCCTGTTGACCAAATCGGATCCGATTAAAGAATGAGATGCGCCCGTATCTACAGTCAGTACACGCTCCTTGCCATCCACATTCCCTTTGACAGTAAGACTGCTCGATTTCCTTCCAGTTTGCGAGATAGTTATCACACGACATTCAATAGCTGGGGCAAATTATCGATCTTTACATTTGGCTCGCTCTTGCTTATCTCCTCCAGTTTGCATTTACGATCAGCCAAGTTGGAACTACCATGACCGGTGCTGCAATGACGTTCAATGTGACTTGGGTTACCGCACTTGAAACACTTCATAACTCCAACATTTTTTTGTTGTAATCCCTTCAGTGCTTCCAAAATTGTGTCTACCCAATCTGGCCTTTCCACTTCCACGCGATGAGCTTTGTATGCGGGCTTACTCAAAAGTGACGTTACCGTTTCAGCAAATGTTGGCTTTGGGTTCGCATATGTAGCTCGTTTCGTTTCGGCATCCCGTATTCCATTTATAAAGCTCTGAATTTTAACCCTCGGTGTATTCCACGGGTGCGTCTGCATTTGCGAGATGAGCCAATCTTTCAACATTCGACTAAAACTCCTGCAAAGTCTCATTCGCCTTTTGGTAACGATTTTGCAACTCAATTTGATATATCTGTTTCCCATGCTCGCTTCCGTAACGTCTCTCTAGAGCGCTCATCAATGTTTCATAGTTGTTCCGTTCGTACTCTGGAATTGTCTGTAAGATTTCAGCTGCAGGCCCTTTCAATGCTACGAACAGTGCAGCAACTTTATCTTCAGAATTCCAGTTGTTCACTGCTGACGTCTTCTCAAATTGAAGCTTGAATACCTCGAAAGGAACAGAGCCGTCAAAAGATGGAGTTTTTACCTTCGGATTGCTCGCTGGAACAGCTGGGCGATTTAGATGTAACTGTTGCATAAGACCTTTCATCGCTTCTATTTCGGCATCAATTTTGTCCTCGAGTTGTAAAATTTTTGCATCCTGCTCTTCCAGTTTCGCAAAGAGCTGCGATGATACCTGATATACGTGCCTCTTGCGCTTCCAGTTGAGATGACATATATGTCTTCTGTTCTTCCAATTGAGATGACATTTGCGATGCCATTTCTGAAATGCGTGCCTCCTGTGACTCCAGCTGAGATGCCATTGTCGATGTTTGTGCAGATATTGTGCTCGTCACTGTCTGCGGTGTTTTGTTTTTTTCTTCCATTTTTGTTGTTGTTTTGTCGCTATCATAATGAAAGACATACTCCTCAGCATTGATTCCTTCAAATACCATAGCTACACTTAGTCGTCTTTGTAACGGGGACTTCCACGGACTTCCGACTCCTCCTTCAGTTGCTGGATCGTCAATTCACTCAACTTTGCCATGTCCAAGTTGTATTCGAAGTCTTCGGAATTTACTCAACAATTCCTCTTCTGACACCAATTGTAACGAATTTACTGCAAATCCTCTTATTTGCAACCTTCCGCTAAGTTCGAATCACTAAACCGTTGAATAAATAACTCCAATATTTAATAATGCAAAATGGCCTTTATTAAAGTACTTCACAATAACACTGATACTTCACAACCAATTGCTTGCTTAAATGAAACTGAATTGTGATGCCTCAGCCTGTGCCGCTTTTATACTCTTCGTTTTCCTCGTTCACCCATTTCTCCTAAGGTCTAGTAGTTTCGTGAACCTGATGCCTGTTTACTAGCTATATACACGAATTTTTGCAATTTGTATCCATATGTGTGTGTATGTTTGAGCGTCTGATGAGCGACATGCGCTTGTGAGTATCTCTCTCTGTTGCCCCGCACGTATGTGTGCAGACAATGATTAATTTGTTTACGTACATACAAGTGTAGCAGCTTGCTTATTTGTTGTTGTGGCTTTATTTACTTAGTATCAGATTACTGATGGGAGTATCACTTAGTGTCACTAATATTCGTCACAATATAATACTTCTATATCAATACCTTCCTATCTTCCTAATGTGCAAATTTTCTGTCAATCATTATTTGCTGAAACTGTGTAAATGTATGTTCTGCGCATGCGCGGGCTTTGTTAGTGTTAGTGAATTGTAATAGCGTGTGTAAAAGAAGTATGTTGTTGTTGTTGTTGTAGCAGTGCTTCGCCCCACCTAACAGACGCGACCGATCATAAACTGTCATCAATATCCTCTAACGGGAGTCCAAGGAAACTTGCTGTTTCAACAGGGTGGAAAGGGGTGTTAGAGGCGTTGGTTCCACATTACAATTAAAGAGATGGTTGGTGTCATGTGGAGACACATTGCAAGCGGGGCATACATTTTGTATGTCGGGGTTGATTCTGGATAGGTAAGAGTTTAACCTGTTACAGTATCCAGAACGAAGTTGAGCCAGAGTGACACGCGTTTCGCTAGGGAGTATGCGTTCCTCTTCCGCAAGTTTTGGATACTTTACTTTGAGTACTGGGTTCACCGGGCAATTCCCGGCACAAAGGTCCGACGCCTGTTTGTGGAGTTCACCAAGGACCTGCTTGTGTTTTTTCGCTTCATACGGCTGTGTTCTCAGATGCCGTATTTCCTCAAAATGCTTACGGAGATGACTCCTTAAGCCCCTAAGCGGTGCTGGCTCGTCAATCAGATGTCTGTTGGGATGCCCAGGTTTCTGGGTATTCAACAGGAACTGTTTGGTCAGCATCTCGTTTCTTTCCCTGATGGGGAGCATTCTCGCCTCATTATGTAGATGGTGTTCTGGGGACATAAGAAGACAGCCCGTGGCAATTCTGAGAGCAGTATTTTGGCAGGCCTGTAGCTTCTTCCAGTGGGTAATTTTTAGGCTTGGCGACCATATGGGTGACGCGTAGCACGTAATCGGCTGGCTAATTGCTTTGTATGTAGTCATGAGCGTTTCTTTATCTTTTCCCCAGGTACTGCCAGCAAGGGATTTGAGGATTTTGTTACGGCTCTGAATTCTCGGAACAATTGCGGCTGCGTGCTCACCAAAATGTAGATCCTGATCAAACGTCACACCCAAGATTTTGGGGTGTAGGACAGTCGGTAGCGTAGAGCCATCGACGTGGATGTTCAAAATGGTCGACATTTGGGACGTCCATGTTGTAAATAAGGTCGCGGAAGATTTAGTCGGTGATAATGCCAGGTTTCGCGAGGCGAAAATACTGGAGAGATCAGGGAGGTAGCCGTTTATTTTCTTGCATAGCTCATCGATCTGTGGGCCTGGGCCTGTGGCCATTACTGTGCAGTCATCGGCGTAGGAAACGATTGCGACTCCTTCCGGTGGTGAAGGTAGCTTAGATATGTAGAAATTAAACAAAAGTGGGGATAGGACACCACCCTGTGGCACCCCTTATTTAATTCTCCTTGGCTTTGATGTTTCGTTTCTAAATAGCACCGATGCCTGCCGACCACCCAGATAATTTTCGGTCCACCTTTTAAGACATGGGGGAAGGGTAGACCCTTCCAGGTCTTGCAGTAACGAGCCATGGTTGACCGTATCAAAAGCTTTTGATAGGTCTAGCGCTACGAGTACTGTTCTATGGTGGGGGTTTTGATTTAAACCGCAATTTATCTGGGTGCTAATGGCATTTAGCGCGGAGGTAGTGCTATGGAGTTTTCTGAAGCCATGCTGATGGGAGGCTAGTTGCAAATTTGCTTGGAAATAAGGGAGCAAAATTGCTTCGAGCGTCTTTGCTACTGGCGATAGGAGAGATATCGGACGATACGACTCTCCTATGTTAGCTGGTTTACCAGGCTTTAGTAGCGGGACCACCTTGGCCATTCTCCATTTCTCGGGTATGACAAAGGTGGAAAGAGACAGGTTGAAGACCTGCGCTAAATATTTGAAACCCTCTTTCCCTAGGCTTTTAAGCATCGGCATGGCTATGCCGTCTGGGCCCACTGCTTTGGATGGGTAAGCCCGACCAATGGCGTCCTCAACCTCTTTAGCGGTGATGGTGATTGGTGACGCGCTGAATTTGTGTTTATGTGCGTGTCTGTTGGCCCTCCGTCTAACTTTGTCGACCGTAGAATGCATTATATATTGTCGGCAGAAAGCGCTCGCACATTTTTTCGCATCCGACAGCACTTTGTCGCCAAAGGCGATGGAAACTTTGTCTTTGTGCTTAGTCGGATTCGATAGGGACTTTACGGTGGACCAAAGTTTACCCACACCGGTAGAGAGGTTACAACCTCTTAGGTGCTCCTCCCATTTCGCCCGCTTGTGTTCATCCACAAGCAATCTGATGTGTTGGTTTATATCCCTTATTTGGGGGTCGCCTGGATCAAGCTGCCTTATAAGGTCACGTTCTCTCGCTAAGTTTGCGGCCTCCGCCGGGAAGTGGGGCCGGATTTCGGGAATTCTCCCGGCGGGAATGAAACGTGCCGAGGCGGATTCAATGACCTTGCGGAAGGCACGCTCCCCTTGGCGGGCATCAGTCGGGATAGGGAGGGCAGCAAAGAGGTTGTCTGTAAAGGATTTATATTCTTCCCACTTTCCTTTTTTAAAGTTTATGAAAGTGCGTTTTTCGGTGACGATGAAGTCGGCGGTACGCTCGAGCGAAACAAGTATAGGCAGGTGGTCGGATGCCAATGATACCATCGGCTGCCAGTTGACGCAGTTTACGAGTTCTGCGCTCACGATTGAGATATCTGGCGAACTGTGACAGCTTCCTACCATACGTGTGGGGGCGTCTCCGTTTATTGTGCAGAACGTCGTTTCTTCTATTTGATCCGCCAACATCTCGCCCCTACTGTCCGCCCGCAAATTTGAATGCCATAGATCTGAATAGATAGAATCTTTTTAGGACGGTCATACTCTGTTCAGTGTGTCTCGTGTAAAGGATGGTTGCATCGGACAGGTTGTTCTGGGCTTGATCCCAAAACCCGACGTCCACGTAACTTTTATAAATCTTTTGTGGCTCCTTGCTGTTCACGCCCAAGGGCGCCCCGTAGTAAAAGAAGTATTAAAGGGGTCACAACGGGTCACTATCCCCTTTACCCAACTTCCGCATACTAATTGTTATAAAATCTCAGTTTAGTCGATTAAACAATGAAAAGGCCAACAAATACAATACAAGCAAGGCTTGATGTATTTATTATTTAAACATGCGCTGCAGCCATACAAAGTACATTATTTACATAAATAGTAAAAAAAAAACAAGGCGAAGAATTCATATTTTTGAAATGAAAAAAATTCAAATGCACATGTATAAAAATATACTTATACATACATTCGTAGTTGTCAGGTGGCATTATTTGCTTTTTTTTGTCGCTTTTTGGTCACTAAGGGCTCATTTACATACTTATATTTGCGCACTCAGTACAAATCGGTAATGCTATTCTCCGGAGTTCTTAAAACAATAAAAATTTTATAATACTAATGGAAAATAGCTTACTTTTTCCTAATGTACAATATTGAAAGAAGGAAGACGGCTTGTTGAAATATACATATATTTAAGCACCTTTTTTCCAAAAATTTAACGACAGCCTTGAGATTTTGTCTCCTTCTCTCGTTGTATATCTATACTGTAATGTTTGACAGGCTGCACAGTTCAGTAGTAGTGATATAGAAGTATTACATATATGGTTTATCCTCATAGGTTGCTCTTATTTCAAAATGGTTCTCTTTGTTTGCACTTTTGTCTTCTACAGCTTTTTTGATTTGCTTTACCGTTTCATTCACCTTATTTAGTATGTCTTGAAATATTGAATTTTTGACAATTGATGCAAGATGAAGTTCAATCGTTAATTTCTTTACTCATGTTAGGCCAATAATCAACCCTATTCTGCATTTCGACTTGGATTGGAATTTGTTCGATTTGGCAATTTGGTATTCTGTGTTCCAATCTCTTTCGATCCAACTTCGAATCGTTCGATTTTGTGCATTCTGCATTTCGATCGTAGTTCCGTTTTTCTAAGTTGCAAATTAGTTGGCGGAAAAATATTTTCTTTTTATTTTTTTTTTTTAATTTGTAACAGAATTTTAACAAAAATGTAAGTAAAACTTGTTAAGAAACGTAGAAGGCTTGATGATGATTGTTTTTTATATGTTTCCAGGTCAAAAACAACATGTCGATGTCGAAGTCCTTGGACGTATTTGCCCCGCAAAAGTATCTAACACGTACTTGAAAGCATCCTAATTAAGTTGAAAGTTTTTTGAACCTAAATAAGAAAATAAGTCATTAAACTTTACCACTTTTAAGTTCAATTTCTTACAATTCGTCACTCATCTCAAATGGATTACACAAATCTCGCAAAATTTGCCTTTCCATTCTCGCCTTGCCATTTTCGTATGCGTTGCTTTCCAACTCCACAAATAATGCCGCGGCTATTGATTCCATTATAACAGACAGCTATAATTTGTGTCTGTTCGTTGGGTCCAGTTATATGCCAAAGCAAGCTGCCGGAGTAGAGGAAGGTGAAGCGAAAACGTAAACAATCCTTGCGGAAAGAATAAATAAAACTTTATAAAGTATTTTGGGCCAGTGCAATGAAATTAGCATCCATAAAATTCAGAAAATGTCAACTATATTCGTGCAGGAATCCGTTTTAACAAAACTTGGTGGCCACGGCAGAGAATTGGCCAAAAGAACGACAAAGGCACACTTACAATTATGAAAGCACAAGCGTGGATAATAAAATATAAACGTTTTTCGTTTTGTTTTTTTTTTTAATTTTCTTTAATTTATTTTGTTCCAATGTTCACACATTCCGTACAAACAGCTGATTTCGAAAAATCATTTGCTCTTCCTCTTCTCGTTACGATTCCGTCGTAATGCAGAATACCCAACATCGATTAAAGCGGAGCGTAGAACGGGAACGTAATCGAAATGCAGAATAGGGGTGAATATTTATTTTGAATTAATCTTCTGGTTGTTCTTGTACTTGGATGAGGTAGTGAGTGAATTTTGTCAAATATAATTATTCTCATAGAAAGTGGAATATAAGCTCTAAAAGGTTGTAGAGAAACATCACACCATATATTTAAATTAATAACTGGAATATAAATTTGTTTTAAATTATTTTTAGAATTTTGATCAAAAATGGTTTTTTGTAAAAATTTATCAGTGTGTTGTTCTTTATATAAAGTTTGTAAATTAATATCTTGAGTTGAAATTGCATTTACTTCTGGAATACGGGAAAGTGTATCGGCAACTATGTTGTCTTTTCCACGTATATATTGTATATCATTTGTAAATTGAGCAATATATTCAAGATGACGTAGTTAACGAGGAGATCTATCCACTTTAGAATTTAGAACATGAATTAAAGGTTTATCATCAGTATAAATTGTAAAAGTTCTACCCTCAAGAAAATGTTTAAAATGTTTAATTGAATTATAAATTGCCAAAAGTTCACGATAAAATGTTGAATATTTAGTTTCTGTTGTAGTTAATTTTCTTGAAAAATAAGCTAAGGGTTCTAGTATATTATTGCTAGTTTGTTGAAGAACTGCTCCAATAGCAACATTTGATGCATTACTGCTAATGATAAAGTACCATTTTTGTCGAAATGTGTAAGTAAAGTATTTTTAGTAAAAAGTTTTTTAACATTTTCGAAAGTTGTTGTGGTCTCATTTGTCCAGTTTAATTGTTTGAGTTTGTTTTTAACTGCATGTGTTAACATTTCATGCAGAGGACTGAGTTCTGTTGCAATTATTTTAATATATCTGTGATGGTAATTTACCATACCTAAAAATTTTTGTAACTTATTTATAAGAAATGGGTTTTTTTAAATTTGTTATGATTTCAATTCGATCTAAAGATGGTTTAATGCCTTCGCCTGAAATTTCGTAACTAAGAAATTTAATTTATTTACACCGAGAGTACATTTTGAAGGTTTGATATTTAAATTATATTCAAGTCTTTTGAAAACGGATTTTAAATGATTTATATGTTGATCTTCATTATCACTGGCAATAAGAATGTCATCAATGTATGTAAATACAAAATCTAATTCAGAAAATACTTCATTAATAAAGCGTTGGGAAGTTTGAGCACTGTTTCGTAAACCGAAGGCTTTCTAACGAATTCAAACATTCCAAAAGGGGTAGTTATTGCTGTTTTATGAATGTCTTCTTCTGCCATTGGAATTTGGTGGTAAGCACGCACAAGACCAATTTTTTTATATGAACACTTCATGCAAAATCGAATTTGTTTTTGAAAATCGGATAATCGGATTATCGTTGAGTTGCGATTATTCGAATAACCTAAATAAATCAACTAGTCGAATAATGAAATTCGATTAACAAACGTAGAAAAATCTAATACTCGATTAATCGAACTATTCGAATATTTCCAAGAGCCCTTATGTAAATGCATGTGTATATTATCAGACGAATTCTAAATATTCTCGCGGATTTTTTTATTCCCGCAGAAAAATTCCTCCAATTCTTTTATCCTAGGGAGAAGAAAAATTGGGGAATATGATTTTCTTTTGTTTAAAAAATTTAAAAGTTTAATTATTGTTGCGAATTTGTTTGAAATTAAGAAATAAGGTATAAGCAATGCACATTATTGCATTTCATGTGGTATTCACTGAAATGAGTAATGAATTGGTGCCACAGCAACATCAACAGAGTAGCATAAGAAGAAGACGGCGGGATAACACAAATCCGCCGGAGTTGCCTGCTTTCATTCTGCAAAGCAATTTTCTGGCGGCCACGTCGAGTTGAGTTCGCCTTTCGCCATTAGCCAAAATCTACTTAAGCCTTCTTAAAAAATCCTTGCGCAATTTCTGGATGGCTGCATCAAATATACAAAGAGCTCTTCCGTTGCTTATGATATACTTTTCGACTTAAAATAAAGAATATTGTGGTTGTTGTTGTATTAACAGTGAGAATATTGTGGTAGAATGTAAATACATATTTTAGCACACATTTTTTACAAATAAGTGTTCTTTCTTAAAAGAACGAATTTCCTTTAACTATTTTGATTCATTCCCTTTAATTTAACTAGTGAAAAAACTCCTATGAAATGGCAAAGAAATCTCCCTCTCCCTCACATTCATAATACATACTTTTCTCCCATAACCGGTTTCCTCTTTTTCGAACATTGTTCAGAATATGAGGAAAGGGAGAAGTGAAAAAACTCACAAGGAATTTTTATTTAGAATACGAGGAATGGGAGAAGGGAAAAAACTCGCACGGAATTTTCGTTTAGAATTGGGCTGTATATGTTAATATTATAAAAATTGTTGATATGAATAAAAATTATCGTGTCATTTAAAAACCAAATTACTATTGATTTTGTGCCTGGCGTGGTGCCATTTAAAAACCAAAAAATTAACATTTCGAGAAATAACGGAATTTAAATATTATTGAATAACGGAGCTACTGTAAATAACGGAGCTATTGTGAACAGAGGAACATGTGAAATGAAACGACAATCTAGAAAGACCATTTTGATTTTGTAGCTGGCGCTACAATATAACCCTAAAAGCTAGAAAATAATTAGGTAGGTCCTAAGTACTAGTCATCACACTCCTTATCAATCTAGGGGGTTGATCAGACTATTAAATAAAAGCGTTGGCGCGTGAAATTTCTAAAAATATGAGGCGTAGCATAAGCTGATTAAAGTTCAGTTGGTCTTATATATGACTATCAATAGAAACTTTATGCGTCCAACGCTTTTATTTAATTGTCTGATCAACGCCCTAGATTGATGAGGAGTGTGATGACTAGTGCCTAGGCCTATTGATAAATGATTCAAGGTTCGATTCGAGCTCAAGGCCAGAACAATAATTTTTTTTCTAATGATAATTATTGTTATTTTTTAATTTTTCTAAATTCGAAAATTGTATTTTTTTTTTGGAATAGTAAGTAGAAAATTTTTCAGACAACCTGCTGTATTTTTTTTTTTATACATATACAATTTTTCGAATTTAGAAAAATTAAAAAATAACAATAATTATCATTAGAAAAAAATTGTTGTTATGGCCTTGAGCTCGAATCGAACCTTGAATCATTTATCAATAGGCCGATAAAAAAAAAAAAATAAAAAAAAAACAATTTTTAATTATTTTATTTTCAAGTTCTTAGTCTTTATTTAATTGCCTATTATATCTCATTCTATTTAGTTCTTTTAGTGACTCATTATTACAAGGACTCTTTCCTGACGATTTGTTACAATCTAAGTCCTCAATCCATAATCTTTCCAAAGACTTTACTCGACTCTGCGCCACGTATGCTTGTCCCTCCTCGAACTCCAAAGTATTTTGATGTCACTTCTACAGGACTGTATGTAATATTTGTTCCAAATATGAGCCAAATCGGACCACAAATACGAGTATTTTTAATATCTCAATCCTTGCGCCACCTGGCGGCGATTTTTTTCATATGACGCTTTCTATTCATGTATGTAATATGTGTTCCACAAATATAAGCCAAATCGGACCACAAATATGATTTTTTGAATATCTCCTTCCTTACGCCACCTAGCGCCGATTTTTTTCATAGGTCTCTTTCTATTCATGTATGTATTATGTGTTCCAAATATGAACCAAATTGGACCACAAATACGATTTTTTGAAATATTTCCATCTATGCGCCACCTATCGGAGTTGTTTTCTTATTATTGCATTGTCATCGGGTTCTGAACTATATTCCAAGTTTCAAGCTTGTAGCTTATCGGGAAGTTACTTAAATTTCAATCACAAAATTCGTGCCAGCCAGCCTGTCAATTCAAGCTAAATAAAACCGTTTAAAAAAGAAACATCATATGTATGTATATCTAATGATTAAAGAAGCCTGAGGTGAAAGTAAGAAGAAATAAGTAATTTAGGTAAAATGTTGTAAGTCGTTTCAGAAAGCAGCTGCTGTACTACGTGGGGATAAATTACCAATGGTGCTTGTTACCGGAACGTACCGGACACATATCAGTCAAAGGACCATCAACATCGATAACACTCTCCTTCGGGGAGTATCTTTATCGTTAGTAAAACAACAAAAAATAAAAAGGCGGATCTAGTAATACGATACGTGTATGCCCATGCATTTTGATGCATCGAGTCTGAATCGATTATCAAAATTTGAAATTATTAAAAATCGCTACGTCGATTCTTATACTTGTTATATAAACTAGAAAAAAAATTGTAGAATTCAATTAAAAAAAGAACGCAGACCACACCTACATTTGTATTTTTTCAATACAATACATAAATGAAATATGTTAGAAAAGTTTCAATATCGAACTTCGAAAGCCAATATCTATGTTTTGTAGGCTAGTTTCAAAACTGGGAATGTACTTTTTGCTCATGGATCAATCTTCAAAAAAATTGGTTTGGTTCAATACCCAATAACTAAACTATGTTCTTTAGATTTCAAAAGAGGATTGGAAGGAAATATAAAGCACCTAAATACCAAAATAATGAAAAATATATTTTGAAAATCTAATTTCAAATAACCAAGATACAACAAACTGCTATCCAGCTGTATTTTCTGAGATCCTCTCAACATAAGCTTCAAATTAAGGGTGGTCGTATGCAATTTTTTTCAACTCAGTCTTCGTTTGAACTACGTTTTCTAAATTGGAAGTGCAGTTTACGTCCTTTAAGGTGCAACTAATGTACACTGTGCGGTTTTTTAAAGTAATATTTAATTTTGTATCATGATTCAATCACAAGAGGTTTGCTCGGCTGACACATTTTTTGACAATTGCAGCCATTTTGCTCCCAAATCTAATTTACATCCGTTAACAGTGTTTTTTCTTTGCGATTTTTCGAAAAATATTGGTAGTAGAAATAGAAAGCAATCAGTTTACAAATACCCGATAAGTACTGAACTGCACAATTTCTTAGAACAATTTTTTTAAATTTTATGCTGAACATAAGTTAGGTTAGGTTGAACTGAGCGGTCTATGAGGACATCACATAGAATGAATGAGTCCGTAGTGTTACCAAAAGTTTATTTAACGACCAAACTGAAAAACCGTATCAAAAAACAAGACCTATGCTATAAAATAGAGAACATATGCTACTTGCTGCTTCTAGATCTGAACGCTTTATCACTCCTTATAGCTGGAGTCTTAGCCTGACAAGCGCAGGGCATGCGCACAAAACGTGCTCCTTCGTTTCCTCCTCCAACCCGCACTTCATACGTCTGCTATCACTGACCAAGCCTAATTTGAACCTACGAAACCTAAACCAATTTAAAATTCATCGTTCACTTTCATGAATACTTAAACGGAAAAGAGCTTTCTGAAATAAAAATACTCCATGTGTAGCAGCACCGCACAAAAGCTTACCTCTTTTGTCAAAGTCAAGACCGGAATATAAAGTTCTAAGACAATAAGCCATTTTTTTATTTTTATTTTTTTTTTGTCAGTTCATTGCAGCTGCTGAGTAGAGTATCACCCCATGTCAGCTGTCATTTCGAAATCATCCTATCTCAAAATATTTTTAAAAAATTTTCCATTTCAGAATTGGCACCAAAACGCATTATTTCAGAATTAGGTTAAAGAACACCTTATCTCAGAATGCTTTTCATTAACTCTCTCTTATGTCGAAATGCATTTAACTTATGCTAAGTTAGGGAGTTTTTGAATTCTTCAAACAAGTTCTGAAAAAATAACCAAACCAACATAACTCTTTATCAATTGGCATTTTCAAATTTACTATCACTGCTAATATGCTACTTTTCTACTACAATTTTCGCTGAAGGGCATTGAATTATTCCCCGTTTTCCTTACTTCGTAAAAGCAATCCGTCCAGATTTTCCAACTTGGGAGTGTTAAAGCTCTGTCATCATTGGAGAACAAACCTCTAGTAATTGAATCATGATGTTGTACATTGGAACGATTTCCCGCCATCCCTTGTCAAATTTGGCTTGGAGACAATCTGTTTCCGGCATTGTGCCATCTTAAATATTATTTCTGGACAAATTATACTGAAGATGGCACAACGCCGAAACCGGTCTCTGAATTTATGGTTTATTTAGTACATATGTGTAGATCCATCTCCTATCCTAAATCAATTACATTTAGAACTATTATAATTTATTTCGCTCAAAAGCCGGTACAACAATTTAATATGTTTCAATTTATATCTGAAGCTATGCTTAGAGCACTTAAGATTCCTGTTTTAATTAAAAAAACGGTCTTTGAGCTCAATAAAATAAAATTGTTCTATATTGTAACAAATTTACTGAAATTCCGCTTATTTGCAACCTTCTGCAAACGTTCGTATCGCTAAACTGTTGAATAAAATAACTCCAATATTCAATAGTGCAAAATTATTTGACTAATTTGAAAGTACTTCGCAATTAAACTTCACTTCGCAACTGATAGCGTGTTTAAATCAAACTGATTTCAGATTACTAAGCTTTCGCTGCTTTTATACTCTGTGCCCAAATGTCTAGACGTTTTTTCTGCTAGAATTTTCTACTTGGTTACCAGCTATACGCTGCCAGCTATAAACTACAGATACACGTTTATTATAGCCTCTCGCATAGCCATATGCGCGTGTATATGTGAGTAATACTTCCACCGATGACTACATCTGTATGTGAGTTATCTCTTCGTTGCCTGGTATGTATGTGGGTAAATGATGATTAATGTGCTTATGTAGCTTGCTTAATATTTCTGTTGTTGTGCCTTTATTTAATAACCTTAGAGATGGTAATATTCGTCACAATACTAACGACCAAGAAAGTAATAAATTAATTTAGTTTACTTTATTTTTATTTTATACTTTCAGGTACACTACAATATTGCACGCTTGTCAACAGATCGATTTGAACGTCACAAAGCACTCCTACATTATCATAAAGCCATTGAACTCTATCCACAATACGAGGCAGCATTAATGAATTTGGGGAATTTATATCGCGAAATGGGTGACTTAGATAATGCTGAAAAGTACATTAAGGCATCATTGGCGGTGGCACCGGATTTTGCCACTGCATGGATGAATTTGGGCATCGTACAAGCAGCACGTAAAGATGCCTATAATGCATTACAAAGTTATAAAAATGCATTAAAATATCGTAAAAGTTATGCCATTTGTCATTATAATTTGGGCAATCTTTATCTTGATATTCAAATGCATTCGGAGGCAATGCAACATTGGCAAGAAGCGGTTTCATTAAATCCACAACAACCTAAAGCTTGGGCCAATATACTGACAATGTTGGATAATCGTGGTTTATATGAAGATGTTATACGTCTTTCAACGCAGGCTTTAAATTATTTGCCAAATGAAACAAATATATTATTTATACGCGCTAATGTTTTGGGAAAACTTCAACGTTATGTTGAAGCGGAGGAGCTTTATAAGGAAATTATTGAAAAAGAACCATTCAATTTGTTATTTCATACAAACATGGGCGTGCTATATCATCGTTGGGATAAGTTGAATGAGGCGATTGAGTCTTATCGAAATGCATTAAAACTGAATCCTGAGAAGGCTGTGACTGCACGTGAAAATCTTGCTAAGCTATTAAGAAGGAAAAGAAAAGAAAAATCGATGAAAACTTAAATTGTGATTTTATAGTATCTAGTAAATAGACGCATCTCATTTAGCATTTTATGAAAATTTTGAACAAACAATAGTCATATAAATAGTTCATGTTTTAGCAATACCGTAAGCCAAAACAATTGCAAAAATTTACTGGAGTTTCTGACCCAAGAAATCATTCAATCTACTGCATAGTCATAGATCTAATGTTGTGTTATTCATAAGATTTGAGCTAGTCAATAGTAGCCCAGTTCGAGATATACGCCCAGAATTTTGTTCTCGCGAATTTATTTTTTGTCCCACGGAAAAAAATAGAAATTTCGAATTTTTGAAGTCAGCTGTTTTGCGAAATAGTACTTCAAGCGCATTTCTGCTTTCGCTTGAGAAATTCAAAAAAAAAAAAAATATAAACATTGCATACTTACTTATTTAGTTGGTGCTTAACCGTTTATACGGTTATTGCCGTCCAACAAGGAGCGCCAGTCGCTGTTTGCTTTAACTGGCGCCAATTGGTCACACCAAGGGAATTTAAAACTTTTTCCTCCTGATCCTTCCAACGTGTAGAGGCCCGTAACTCTTTCGAATAATTTTTCTCCCGAATACTCCCAGAGTCCCGTCCCATCGTCATGGTCCATGCTATGTAGTACGACAGGTAGGATAAGTGACTTTTAGATCATGATTTTCGTTTCCCGGAGAGGACTATACTTTTCAATTGACTACCTAGTCCAAAGTAGCATTTATTGGCAGGAGTGATTCTTTACTGGATATTGTAGTTTTTCATTTCGAAATTATGACTGCCAACAGAGGCGTGGTTGCCAAAGCGCAAATGCGCTTACTCTTTGCTCGATGGCAGCAGGTACTTCGTTTTGTCCTCATTTACCATAAAACCCATCTTTTCCGCTTCTCTTTTGAAGAAAGCAGAAGTTACGGGGCGGGTGTTCAAGCCGATGACATCAATGTCATCAGCATACGCCAGTAATTACATGCGTTTATAGAATATTGTTCCAGAGCGGTTAGTTCTGCAGCTGGTATAATTGTCTCCAGCATCAAATTAAAGAAATCGCACGATACGGCGTCACCCTGTTTGAAACCTCATTTAGTTTCGAACGGCTCGGAGAGGTCCTTTCCCGGTCCCGTCCCTTCAATTTGTAAGAAAAACTTAAAGGAGCACGTGAATTATAAGAGAAGCTCAGCCTAAGCTCTCTTCGGAGGTATATCTCCCCTTGCATTTATTTAAAATAAAGAGTATTATTGTAGAGTAGTTATTACCGTTTCTAGTACATATTTACACAAATAAGTATATTTTCATTAAAAATACAATTACATAATTTAAATATTATTGCTGCGTTCCTTTTAATTTATTAAGGCCCATTGGCAGAACTTTTTAAATTGTAGTTGGCTTAAAAACCCCTCATGAGGGAAGCTAACTCTTAGCTTAAAAGATAACTTATCGTTCTGCAAGTGCACGTAAGGGAAGCAATTCTTTAAGAAGCCAGCTAAATCTCCCCTTCACTCGCATTTGCTACAATAACAGCAACAACAACAACACACATTCGTAATACCCATATATGTAATACTCCTATACAGGGCCGTGGAGAGGGAGGGGGCAGGCAGGGCAATTTCCCTTGGGCCCGGAAGGTTTTTGGGGGCCCGACAAGGCAAAGCAGTATTGACAGTACTCTAACTAGGATTTCATAGATATATACATATTTTGTTGCTATAAAAAATTGTTTTAAAATTGAAAATCACTAAACTAAAATCATAAGCATCCAAAATGTGATTTTAAGTTAGATTAACGCATTTGACACAACTTTATAAGCGCTATCTGTCAAAAATGCTTCAACTAACTTAAAATCACATTTTATTTCGACTATAACTATGTCAGTTTCGCTTTAATTGTTTCAAGCTTCGTGTTTCTTTTGTCAGTGGTGCAATTATTGGTAAATTTTTTAATGTGCAGAAGTCATCACATTTTTCGGTATTATGCAGAAATTGTATAATATCTTTAGCGCAAGCCCTCAGAGATGGGAAATTCTCAAGGAAAAAACTAATTACTCCTTGCGCAGCATGGCACAAACACGATGGTCTGCTGGTGTGGATAGTGTGAAACCTTCCGCAACTCACATTCCCCAAATATTGAAAGCTATTGATGAAATCAAGCTTTTGAATCTGAGTTCAGAAACAGTAACGGAAGTGGAAGGTATTGAAGCATATATGGGGAAATTTGAGTGTATCCTCTTAGCCTACATTTGGCTCAAAGTGTTGACGGTAATCAACCATCGAAATCTGGTAAGGTTCTGGCAGAGAGTATAGGAGTTTTGAATACCTTCGCAGAGAAAGAAGGAAGATAAGAAAGCGCCACTTCGATGAATTACCTGGCGAATCACCTGAGTGTGATTCCGAAACTCAATTCAAACAGCAAGTTTTTTACGTTCTTTTGGACTGCTTGATTGGTAACATGACAAGACGTTTCGAAGCCATAAATGACATTGCGATTAAATTTAGTTTTTTGTGGAAGTATCAGGATCTGACTGAAGAAGAGCTCAGAGAAAAGGCAGCGGTATTCTGCACGATTTATGGCATCGATATTTCTACGGATCTAATAGATGAAATCATTCATCTCAAAGTCATCCATTTAGCAAATTTGGGATGGGATTCGCTGCCACCATTTCAACTTCTGAACACATTTCATGACTTCAAGATGGAAGTATTATTTCCTAACATCTGCATAGAATTAAGAATATTTTTCACACTTCCAGTCAGTGTGACTGAATAAGCCTTGGAACATTGGCGTTGGAGTCCAGCCTTGCTCGCAGCATTAGTTTTGAATCGGTAATTTCCATATTCGCAGACCAAAAAGCACGGAAGAGTTTCTTTGGCTGATTCAAGCTCTTAAAATGTACATATTTAGAAAATGTTAATGTAGGCAAATCAAACAATGAAATCTAACATTTCATTTATGTAACTGCTCCAGTATATCTTATTTTATATGAAATAAAACTGACAATGTGAATTGAAAAATTTATGTATGTTATGTTACTTTTTTTACTGGGTTGACTTTATTTTTTAGGGGGCCCGTAAACTCGAACTGTCCAGGGGCCCGGCTCGGCTCTCTGCGGCCCTGCTACTATATTGCTACAAAAGACTAGGTACATTCAGAGTACCGATATATTGCTGCTTAAACGTTTTTGTTTTTGTATTCAATAATCGAATGTACCTAAATTTTAATTTTTTCTTGTCACACTTAAAACGTTTTCACGCAAAAACTTAATCGAAGCACAATTTTATTTAATGAAATAATTAAGTTTCCCTTTTCATACAGGACCTTTTGCTTCATTAAGCGAAAATCTGTCAGCAGCCGTTTTTACAAAAAAATAGTTAAAATGGAAAGCAGCCGCTTCCTTCTTAACTATAAATACAATCAAAATAAAATGCATGCGCAACTACCTATGGATGTTGCACCTAACCAAATATGTGCCTATTTTCGAAAAAGCCATATCTTTTGCAGCAAATGCAGCGAAAATTTAATTTTGAATTTTTTCGTGTTTTTCTATTTTTTGTAAATTATTGAAAATAATTTATTTATGATTGTCATTTGTAACATTGACAATAAAAATCGAAGCACCAAGCAGAACCGACTGGATTTTTCACTCGATTACCCATTCAATAAAGCAATAATGAGATAATTAAGAATTTGTATTTTGTATGGAAGATTGAGTTCAATTAGGGTTTTAATGTAGAAAACTTGACTAATTATTTCATTAAGCCTCTGTGTGAAATTGGCATTATGCTGCTGCAATCACAAAAATTTTATAGGCTGTCTTGTTTTGATTTCGAATTCAAAACACATTGCGAGCATTTTCTATTAGCAATATGGGAGTATTACATATATAATAACACCTACTTTTCCCCACTTGCATTACCAAATCTGCTTCGTGACAGAATAATAATCCGGTAATAAGCTCGAAATAGTCCTTAAATGATCCCTGAAACAATCCCGAAATAAACTTGAAAACAAATAAAAAATCCCGATATAGTCTCAAAAACGTTCTTAAATCAGTTATGAAATGGTCCCAAGATAATCTTTAAACAATCCCGAAAAAATCCTGGGTCCGTTTACGTTTTACGATCCGTGATCGAAACTCATTTTTTAAATCACAATAGCTCTGAAATTGTGGAGCGGAATAATGACGTATGTGAACTAGCCCTAAATAGTACTCGTTAGATCTATAACTTTTATAATTTTTAGAAATAGTCTGACAATTGCAGAGCGATCGTTTTAGTGAAAATGGTTTTCAGTCACTGATCATTAAACTTAATACGGGCCTGAATTGGTCGAAAATACTCATGTTACTATTTATAAAATTCAGTAGTCATTATTTATTTATTTTATCATTATAACCGCTATTTTGTTTATAAAGAATATTTTTACGTATATATCAGTATTTTTAATATAGTAAATAATAATTGTGTATATTAATTAGAATTCTTAAATTAAAGACAAATAAACAATTTATTATACAAATGTATTTGTTGTTGTATAGCACGATTGATAATAATGTAAGTGTAGAACACACCAAGAGTTTTTAAAATAGTATGGACCGTTATCAAGTTACGTTTTATTGTATTAATTAAATTGAACCTATTTGGCTGGTTGTGATAGAAGAACGGCATGTTTCCAGTGTTTTACATGAACATACGTTCGAGGACCTAACATCGACTCGAATCTCTATCTCGTCGCAGCCAAAATACGTGCCCGTCTCTGCGCAGCTAAAAGCAAGTAAAACAAGTAAGGAAATCTAAATTCGGGCGAAACTGAACATTACATACCCAGCTGTACAGTTGAAATGCTGTTGTGTTTGTTTTGTGTCCTTAATAGTGTTACAAGGCTGCGCAATAATACTGTAACGTATTTACTTGCAAATCCTCTTATTTGCCGTTTTGCTAAGTTCGTATCACTGAACTGTTGAATAAATAACTCCAATATTGAATAATGGAAAAATGGCCTTTATTAAAGTACTTCACAATAACACTTATACTTTGCAACTAGCTGGCTTAATAACCAAACTGATAGCTTAAATGAAATTGACTTTCAAAATAATACTGCTATGGCTCGCTAGATATCGTCTTAATCGAAACTGCTTGATAGCTCAAATCAAACTGAATTCCAGCGCCTCTACATTTGCTGCCTTTTATACTCTCTGATTTCAACGTTCGCATCTTCTAGGCTCTTCCAGAATCTACTAGTTGCCATCAGCTCTCAAACTTCTCAGCTGTAACTACAATTGCACGATTTTATAGCTTCTCTCATTGCATACTTTCAGGCGTATCTCAGATATATGCATGTGTTTGTGCATTGACTCTCCGCTGCTCGTATACGTACATACATGGTACATATATGTAGACGCAATTATTGTTTCGTTTATGTAGATACATAATGATTGAATTATTGATGTGAATTCACGTCACTGCTTAGCATCGGCCTAGAGATAGCAGCACCCCTTTTGCTAATATTCGTAACACTGCCCTCCACCTAAGTCTGATCGTCCCGATCAGACAAATTCCCGATCTAAACGCCGCTAGCATCTCCAGATGTACCACTCTTCTACTCCGTGGTTTCCCAGTGGTTTGTATGCGGTAGATGGTATCACTGATCTTCTTCACAACTTTGTACGGGCCTTCCCAACTGCACCGACATTTGGCTGGAACAGCTTTCCGCCGGTGAGGGTTGTTTAACAGTACTAAATTTCCCTCCAAGAAACTTTCCCAATTTTTGTTCTCATTGTACCTGCGTTTCATCTTACTACTCATTATTCTTGTTCGTTCTCTCGCACTCTGTTGTTTGGCCAATGAACTTCTTCGCAGAGCTTGCACTTGACGGATTGACTTTGCATCATCATTATCGTCTGGACGTTTCACAACAGTAGTGCGCGCTGGCTTGAAACCACCCTTGCATTCTTTCTGAAAAATTCTTTCAGTCGTTTTAGTGCGTCCATTAGGGTTTGTCGATGCCGGTCTTTTTCTCGCAGGTACTTTTAATTTCGCCTTATTTGGCCCATTCGATCCATCAACCTTTTCTTTTAACTTTCGTGGCCTTTGTCGAGTCTTCTCCACCATTACTCGATTACTACTTAACCCTTTCTCCAACTTGAAGTTAAGTGGTATATCCTGGTTCTCATAACGCATCACCCTTCTCTGCATATCGATCTTGATGTCATGGTCAACCAAGAAGTCCACTACCAATATGACTTCCTCAACGATCTTCGCCACAACGAATTTGTTTAGAACCGTGACCTTTCCAATCAAGACTTCACATATCACTTCTCCCTGGACTTGGTTATACTCGCCAGTGACCGTACGCAACCTTGCTCCAGGTAACGGTTTTACTCTCCTGTTGACTAAGTCAGATCGGATCAAGGAATGAGATGCGCCGGTATCTACAGTCAGTACACGTTCTTTGCCATCTACATTCCCTCTGACGGTAAGACTGCTCGATTTCCTACCAATTTGCGACACAGATATCACAGGACATTCAATAGAGCTTTGCGTTTACGGCCACCCACATTGTTGAAACTATTAGGACCAAGATCGCAATGACGTGCAATGTGACCGGACTTCCCGCATTTGAAGCATTTGATAACTTTTTCACTCCGCTTTTGCGATCCTTTCAGCGCCTCCAATATTGCGTCTACCCGCTCTGGCCTTTCTACTTCCACACGGCGTGCTTTGAAAACTGGCTTACACAGAAGCGACGCTGTTTCCTGAATCAGAGCTTGTGACACCGTTTCTGCGAATGTTGGCTTTGGGTTTGCGTATATAGCTCGCTTTGTTTCGGCGTCCCGTATGCCATTTATAAAGCTCTGAATCTTTACCCTTTCAGTGTATTCCACGGGTGCGTCCGCATTCGCTAAATGTGCTAGCCTTTCAATATCCGACGCAAACTCTTGCAATGTTTCACCAGGCCTCTGGAAGCGGTTCAGTAGCTCCATTTGGTATATCTGTCTCCTATGTTCGCTTCCGTATCGCCTCTCTAGAGCGCTAGAGAGTGATATAAAGCATCGGGGAATATGTTGGATCCAAGTTCATAATGAAAGATGATGGATGGATAGTAACCCATACGACCGTGGCGATGTTCGAATAGCAATATTCCAAACAAAAATCGGCTGTGGCTGTAAGGACATACATACATTTCTATGCGGAATATGGTCGGCCGTGTGCGGTCTGACGATCTGTCTGCCCAAACTAAAGGAAAACAGAGCCAACTATCTCCACGACCTTTTGGTATCACTTATAAGGTTCTACCAAGCATATTATGGGAAAGGCTCAACCGTGCAAGTTCAGACCTGGTAAGTCTACCATCAACAAAGCGTGACCTATGCGCCAAATCTTGGAGAGAACCCGTGAAATATGAATTGACATACACTTAATCGACTTTGATAGCACGAATTTGAGCTGCCTATATCTGATCTTATTATACCTACAAAACTCATATGACTGTAAACTGATGTTGAACGACACCATCAGCGCAGGAAAAATTAGGCCACTAGGAACTTCAAAACAATGGAAGGGCACGACTATGAATAGGCCGTAATGTATTTATGTAATATGCACATATCAATGCACATATGTAAAGTTTACCAGAGTAATAATAATAGGGGGACTCACGAAAGCATATAAACTTATTAGGTGTAAAATTATATCCACTTACACACGCTGTTATATGAACGCACCTAGAAATACTCTTGATAAACTTGATTGTTTATCAGATGTATTATTGCCAAACAAAAATTTTTTGATTGTTAACAAATTAAAAAATGCCAGGATTAAGTGAAAAATCAAAACTAAAACGTCTTTACTAAGTTATTCTTGTAAATGACTTGCTGATGTTGGAGATTTCTGATGAAAATGCCTGCTGTAATGTCTGCAAGGTTGCATTCCTTTGAGTTTACCGCGTTTACACAATGAAATGTGCGCGTAAATTTATACAACATCTGTAAATGATTTTTATACTCAGTTGAGCAGAGCTCACAGAGTATATTAAGTTTGATTGGATAACGGTTGGTTGTACATATATAAAGGAATCGAGATAGATATAGACTTCCATATATCAAAATAATCAGGATCGAAAAAAAATTTGATTGAGCCATGTCCGTCCGTCCGTCCGTCCGTCCGTTAACACGATAACTTGAGTAAATTTTGAGGTATCTTGATGAAATTTGGTATGTAGATTCCTGGGCACTCATCTCAGATCGCTATTTAAAATGAGCGATATCGGACTATAACCACGCCCATTTTTTCGATATCGAAAATTTCGAAAAACCGAAAAAATGCGATAATTCATTGCCAAAGACTGATAAAGCGATGAAACTTGGTAGGTGGGTTGATGTTATGACGTAGAATAGAAAATTAGTAAGATTTTGGACAATGGGCGTGGCACCGCCCACTTTTACAAGAAGGTAATTTAAAAGTTTTGCAAGCTGTAATTTGGCAGTCGTTAAAGATATCATGATGAAATTTGGCAGGAACGTTACTACTATTACTATATATGTGCTAAATAAAAATTAGCAAAATTGGATGAAGAGCACGCCCACTTTTTAAAAAAAAATTTTTTTAAATTCAAATTTTAACAAAAAATTTAATATCTTTACTGTATATAAGTATATTAAGTCAGAATTCAACTCCAGTAATGATATGATGCAACAAAATACAAAAATAAAGGAAAATTTCAAAATGGGCGTGGCTCCGCCCATTTTCATTTAGTTTGTCTAGAATACTTTTAATGCCATAAGTCGAACAAAAATTTACCAATCCTTCTTAAATTTGGTAGAGGCATAGACTCTATGACGGTAACTGTTTTCTGTGAAAATGGGCGAAATCGGTGGAAGACACGCCCAGTTTTTATACACAGTCCACCGTCTGGCCTTCCTCTCGGCCGTTAACACAATAACTTGAGCAAAAACCGATATATCTTTACTAAACTTAGTCCACGCACTTACCTGAACTCACTTTATATTGGTATAAAAAATGGCCGAAATCCGACCATAACCACGCCCACTTTAAAGATATCGAAAATTACGAAAAATGAAAAAAATGCCATAATTCTATACCAAATACGAAAAAAAAAGGATGAAACATGGTAATTGGATTGGTTTATTGACGCAAAATATAACTTTGGAAAAAACTTTGTAAAATGGGTGTGACACCTACCATATTAAGTAGAAGAAAATGAAAAAGTTCTACAAGGCGAAATCAACAGGGTTTGGAATCTTGGCAGGAATACTGTTAGTGGTATTGCATATATAAATAAATTAGCAGTACCCGACAGATGATTTTCTGGATCACCTGGTCCACATTTTGGTCGATATCGCGAAAACGCCTTCACATATACATCTAAGGGCTACTCGCTTTTAAAACCCTCATTAATACCTTTAGTTTGATATCCATATCGTACAAACACATTCTAGAGTCACCCCTGGTCCACCCTAATGGCGATATCTCGAAAAGGCGTCCACCTATAGACCTAATGCCCTCTCCCTCCTAAAATGCTCAGTAACACCTTTCGTTTGATACCCATATCGTACAAACATTCTAGAGTCACCCCTGGCCCACCCTAATGGCGATATATCGAAAAGTTGTACACCTATAGACCTAATGCCCACTCCCTCTTAAAATGCTCAGTAACACCTTTCGTTTGATACCCATATCGTACAAAGATTCTAGAGTCACCCTTGGTCCACCTTTATGGCGATATATCGAAAAGGCGTCCACCCATAGAACTAAGGATTACTCCCTTTTAAAATACTCATTACCACCTTTCATTTGATACCCATATCGTACAAACACATTCTAGAGTCACCCTGGCCCACCCTAATGGCGATATCTTGAAAAGGCGTCCACTTATAGACCTAATGCCCACTCCCTCTTAAAATGCTCAGTAACACCCTTCGTTTGATACCCATGTCGTACAAACATTCTAGAATCACCCCTGGCCCACCCTAATGGCGATGTCTCGAAAAGGCGTCCACCTATAGACCTAATGCCCACTCCCTCTTAAAGTGCTCAGTAACACCTTTCGTTTGATACCCATATCGTACAAACACATTATAGAGTCACCCCTGGCCCACCCTAATGGCGATATCTCGAAAAGGCGTCCACCTATAGACCTAATGCCCACTCCCTCTTAAAATGCTCAGTAACACCTTTCGTTTGATACCCATATCGTACAAAGATTCTAGAGTCACCCTTGGTCCACCTTTATGGCGATGTCTCGAAAAGGCGTCCACCTATAGAACTAAGGATCACTCCCTTTTAAAATACTCATTACCACCTTTCATTTGATACCCATATCGTACAAACACATTCTAGAGTCACCCTGGCCCACCCTAATGGCGATATCTCGAAAAGGCGTCCACTTATAGACCTAATGCCCACTCCCTCTTAAAATGCTCAGTAACACCCTTCGTTTGATACCCATATCGTACAAACATTCTAGAGTCACCCTTGGTCCACCTTTATGGCGATATCTCGAAAAGGCTTCTTTCCACCTATAGAACTAAGGATCACTCCCTTTGAAAATACTCATTAACACCTTTCATTTGATACCCATATCGTACAAACACATTCTAGAGTCACCCCTGGCCCACCCTAATGGCGATATTTCGAAAAGGCGTCCACCTATAGACCTAATGCCAACTCCCTTTTAAAATGCTCAGTAACACCTTTCGTTTGATACCCATATCGTACAAACATTCTAGAGTCACCCCTGTCCCACCCTAATGGCGACATCTCGAAAAGGCGTCCACCTATAGACCTAATGCCCACTCCCTCTTAAAATTCTCAGTAACACCTTTCATTTGATACCCATATCGTACAAACAAATTCTTGAGTCAGCCCTGGTCCACCTTTATGGCGATATCCCTAAATGGCGTCCATCCATAGATCTATGGCCTACTCTCTCTTAAAATACCCTTTAATACCTTCCATTTGATACACATGTCATACAACCACATTCCAGGGTTACCCTAGGTTCATTTTCCTACATGGTGATTTTCCTTATTTTGTCTCCATAGCTCTCAACTGAGTATGTAATGTTCGGTCACACCCGAACTTAGCCTTCCTTACTTGTTCATACAAAATTTGACAGTTCGTTTACGCACTAGATAAATTTATACGTTTACACACTTTATAAGGCATTTATACGGTTACATGAGTCCCCCTAATAATAAACCCAACGGATTAATACATTCCAAAGCCCGCCCAACCGACACGAGGGGCGCATCCGCATGACGCACGGACTTTGTTTTTGCCGAGTTGTTGATAAAAATCATCAGCTGAGTATTATATACATAACAGTTGAAAATTATACATATAGTAAATTGTTAAATAAGTTAACGCTTTTAGCATATAAAGATTTTTTTTTGTATATATTTTTTTTATTTTGTTACGAGTTTTAAGATAGGATAGGATAATTTTCCTTATAGTAAAACGTGAATCCGTTATATCAAATGAACTAGAATGAGTGTTAAAATCATGACACAAACACCGAAATGGTTCATTTAATTCGAAATTAGTTCTGCACTGCCTCAAAAGAAGAGGTTTGTAATATCTTGACGCTGTTGGTGGGACATCATTCGTTCAAAAGAAAGGGGCTAGAAATTAGTCCATTCAGTAGTTTAGCCATTAATAATACGCCTAGCATTTCTCTACTACTAGCGAGAGTTGGAAGATTGATAAGCTTTAACCGACTAGTATAAGGTAGAAGATTATACGCAGAGTACCAATGAAAATTCCTTAAAGAAAAAAGTAAAAATTGCGTCTGTATTGACTCAAGCCTATCTGCATGAACTTGATATCGCGGATTCCAGACTATTGATCCGTATTCTAGTATCGGTCTAACTAATGTGGTAAAAAGGGCTTTGGTTACATAAGGGTCATTAAATTCTTTAGACCATCTCTTCACGAATGATAGAACACTAGCCTTATTGGCAGTAGTCATAATATGAAGGTTCAAGCTAAATCTAGCATCCATCGTGACTCCGAAGTCAACAAAATAATTTACTGATACAAGACAAAAATTATTAATTACGTAAGGGGCTGCTGGCAAAGATCTCCGAGAGAGATACATGAATTTACATTTATTGATGTTCAGCGGCATTGAATTCGCGTTGCACCAAGCAACTAAGCAGTTTAAATCCGCTTGAAGCAAGGGACGTTCTTCAATAGACGCATAGGACCTAAAAAGTTTTACATCATCAGCATACATTAAAATTTTGGAATATTTTATTGTGGTACAGATATCATCAATAAATAGCAAGAACAGAATTGGACCGCGATGACTGTCCTGTGGGACGCCAGAGGGAATATTAATGACATCTGAAAGAGTATTTTTAAAAATTACTTGTTGCGTTCTACCGCAGACATACGAAGATATCCACTGGGTGAGACCAGGTTGGAAGCCAAGTCGATCCAGTGAAAATCAGTGTAAACAACATCGGTGTGAAGATTTTCTCTAAATCCATTAGAAACATGAGTTATGAATTCAAGTTGGTTGGTAATGGTAGATTTGCCTTTACAGAATCCATGTTGAGAGTCTGCAATCAACGTAGAAATGGAAAATGTTAGCTGATTAGTAACAATGGCTTCAAATACCTTTGGGATGGCAGACAATTTTGCAATTACTCTATAATTTTCTACACATGACCTACTGCCGTTTTTGTGGAGGGGCATTAGAAAAGATTCCTTCCAAGCAGCAGGAAAAACACCATGTTTTAGGGATATGTTGAATAAATCAGTTAGGGGCTGATAAATGCGTTCAGCGCATTTTTTGAGAAAAACCTCTTCTGGAGATATTGAGGGAATATTAATTGCGTTAAGTGAGTTAAGTTAATATGGGTATTCACTAGACAGAGAAATTAATTCAGCGGAATAGTTAGATTTAAAAAATTGTGCAAAGAAGTTAGCGATATCTTGATCGTCGCTAGAGAAATCATCACGGTATTTCATACCAGAAGGAAACCATTTAACCCTACGTTTAGAGTTCACGAAATCATAAAATTTAAATTGTAAAAAAATTTATAATTATGAATTATTTATTAATTAAATATTATATAAACAAAAAGGACACGTTTCATTCATAACAAAGCTAATTGACAAAAGGGGGCTAAGATACTTGGCTTGCATATCATAAGTGGTTTCAGGCTCTGGATCAGGGACTGATATCAGTCTTAGACCGGCCATAGTGACGAATGTCACGCGTGATTAGTTTTCACGTCCTGCACGAGGTGCCCGTGCTTTTACTGATAATGGCGGATCTAGAGAGGACAACTCGATAAATCCCGCACCCCCTGAGTCATTTTGCTGAGCTCAGGGGAGGGAGGACTCTTTAAGAGTCAAGATCGGTACACAACGGTGACGAACTGGGCTGTTTTAGGGCTTTGATTTGACATTACATTTTGACTTGATGACTTTGGGCTGGTAGGTGCGGTATTCTGCCACTTTAGTAGGTCGGGGTGAAACCCTACCGAAATGGCTGGTAGGCTAATGCTGCACCTGCCCACGTCCCGTTAAAACCGTGGCGGGCCGCAATCTACGTTCCGGCTCCGTCGCCGTTAAGTTGGTGGTGTAGGTGCGGTTGAAGATTTTCCCGCTTCGCGTCCGGTCTGGCTCTGAATGCATTACTCATAAGGTAATGCGTCAACCCTCGCGTGGCCTCCCTGCGTAGCATAGATAACCACGAGACCGTTAAAGGGCGACTACACAATCGGCTCCGGATAGCGGCCTTGAGGGGGGACTTTTTTAGAATGGACAAGACTAATACGAATCCGCCAAGGATGGGGTGCGGAAGAAGAGCGCTTTTGATGGAAATCCGTCAAATCAATCTTCAGCACTCTAAGGCGGCTTCCGAAAATTTGTTGCTCTGCCTTGAAAAAGGCGGAGTGGATATAGTCCTTGTCCAGGAGCCGTGGCTGAGTAGTAACGGCAGTAAGATTTCTGGATTAAGGACTGGAAAATTCAACACCTTGGTTCATGGGGAGGCAAGTAGGCCCAGATCCTGTGTGCTTGTTAAAAAAAAGATTAAAGCTTTTATTCTCTCTAATTTCAGCAATGCTGACGTTACCACGGTCTGCCTCGAGCGAGGAAGTAATGAAATGTGGGTGGTCTCAGCGTACATGCCCCACGGGGACGTAGAGGGACCACCACCTGCTATACTGGGTGAAATCACCGCTGAAGCAAGGCGGAGAGGTGTTAGCGTGATCACCGGTGCCGATGCTAATGCCCATCATAGCATTTGGGGAAGCTCGGATACCAACACTAGAGGTGAGTCTTTATTTACTTTTATTGTAGATGAGGGACTTTGTATATGTAATAGGGGGAATGACCCGACTTTTATTACTGCGGTAAGGGAGGAGGTCCTGGACCTCACCCTGGTTAGTAGAGAACTGGAAGGTCGGATATCTGGATGGAGGGTTCTCAACGAGCACTCCTTCTCTGATCACCGATATATTGAGTTCTCATTGAACGAAGAGCGTCCCGGTAAAATATCTTTTAGGAACCCTAAAAGTACTAACTGGGACTTGTATTGTAGGAAGCTGGGAGAGCTACTGCCTGCGGTACCTATCATTAGTTCGGGCCTGTCCGAGTCTGAGATAGACGTTCTGGTGGAAAACTTCACCTCGGCAAGCAATAGCGCCTTTCAGCTGTCCTGCCCATTGAAAACTTACAGGGGGAAGGGCAAGCCGCCCTGGTGGTCGGATTCTCTTGACGACCTAAGAGCGTCCAGTCGGCGGCTCTTCAACAGAGCCAGGAGGAGTAAATTACCCTCGGACTGGGAGCTCTATAAGGTGAGTCTGGGGATTTATAAATATGAAATAAGGATAGCCAAGCGAGATGCATGGCGAAGCTTCTGCGAAAACGTAGAAGGCTGCAATGAATCCGCGAGATTTAGAAAAATACTCTCTAGGAACCCCGCTCCTCTGGGGTATCTGAGAGATGATGGTGGGGACTGGTCGATGAGTAGCGAGGAGTCCCTAAGGCTTTTACTGGACAATCATTTTCCCGATGTCCCAGTTGCGCAGGGATCTTCGCCTGCATGGTCGGCGGTCGTTGGCCATGCAGAAGTGCCTGCCATTCCAATACGGGAAAGTCAAATAACCTGGGCTATAGGGTCGTTCAAGCCCTATAAGTCTCCGGGCCCGGATGGAATCATTCCTGCGCAGCTTCAAAGGTCTTTGGGGATTTCCTGCCGCTGGTTCGCCATCATATATACTAACTGCCTCAGGCTTAACTATATCCCGAAGTCTTGGCACACGGTGAGGGTTATTTTCATTCCGAAGGCCGGCAGAAGCTCTCATGTATCACCTAAGGATTTCAGGCCAATCAGTCTCTCGTCGTTTCTTCTTAAGACGTTTGAGCGGTTGATTGACCTGTACCTACGGGAAAGGATACCTCGGGGGTTACTGTCGGCTTCACAGCACGCGTACTGCAAGGGCAGATCGACGGAAACGGCTCTCCGTTCGATTGTAAAGCAAATAGAGGCGTCCCTAGAATACAAAGAGTATGCTCTGGGTGCCTTTCTAGACATAGAGGGAGCTTTTAACAATGTCTTACGGGGGGAAATCGAAAGAGCTCTGGTGGGTTTAGGAGTCGAGGCGGCTCTGGTTGAATTTATTAGCAAGTTTCTATGCGGCAGAATTGTCGCAGCGGAGTGGGGAGGGGCCATAATTAAGAGGAAGGTGTGCGGGGGTTCGCCACAGGGGGGTGCCCTATCCCCTCTCCTTTGGGTTGTGGTAGTCAACGAGCTTCTTGTGGAGCTGGAAGCCAATGGTTGTCGGGTGGTTGCCTATGCAGATGACCTCGCTATCCTAGTCAGAGGCAAATTTCTGGGCACCGTGCGCGATGTTCTGCAGGGCTACCTGGATACTGTGGCTAGGTGGGCTGAATCATGTGGTTTGGCGGTCAACCCGGGAAAAACGGAATTGGTCCTTTTCACAAGGAGATATAAGATGCCCGATTTCAGAACTCCCTCTATTGGAGGGGTACCGTTGGTACTTTCTGATAGGGTTAAATATTTGGGGATTGTTTTGGACAAGAAACTGTCCTGGAGACCCAATGTGGAAGATCGGGCCAGGAAGGCCGCCATTGCCTTGTACTGCTGCAGAGGAGCTATAGGAAAGAGATGGGGACTCTCGCCAAGAATAGTACACTGGCTTTATGAGATGGTGGTCAAACCGATTCTGCTATATGGGGTGGTGGTCTGGTGGAAAGCACTGGACACGGCGAGCACCTCCAAAATGTTAGTGTCAGTGCAACGGACGGCGCTGATCTGTATCAGTGGCGCTCTCAGAACAACACCTACCTTGGCACTGAACGTCATGCTGAACATATACCCAGTAGATATTGCGGGAAAGGCGGCCGCAGCAAGGTCGTTGGTCAGGCTTCGTGATATGGGATATAGACTTTCTGACCGCGGACACTCTAGCCTACTTACCAGTTTCGACTTCATCCCGGACAGAACGGACTACTGTATGCCGATAACTGCTCCCTATACAACCTTCACCCCAGTTATTCCAGAGAGAGAGGATTGGGGAAGAGGAATTATCTGGGGCATGGGACCGGTTAACTTGTTCACGGATGGGTCAAAGCTGAATGGCAAGGTTGGTCTTTTGTCTAGAGCTAAATTTAAGCCGCAAGTTTAAGTTGGCTGATCACTGCAGTGTATTCCAAGCGGAAATTGCTGCGATTAAGGATGCGGTGGATGGAATGCTATCCAGTGCTACCACGGTTAGGGAATTTAACATCTACTCTGATAGTCAAGCGGCTATCAAGGCCTTGAGCTCAACTACAGTGCGATCGAGGGTGGTCTGGGAGTGCCTGACCTCGCTTGCGATTGCATCGAATTATTTTACAATTAAGATTATCTCGGTCCCTGGCCATAGTGATATCCCGGGTAACTGTCAAGCGGATCTCTTAGCCCGCATCGGTACAACTGAACCGGATGAAGATGGCTGTAGGGATTTCGGGATCCCGCTGGCCACCTGTGGATTGCTCCTCCATAGCTGGGCCTCGAATCAGCTCAGCAAACGTTGGGCGGATACCACGTCTTGCAGGGTAGCAAGATCTTTCTGGCCAAAAGTGGATGGCAGGAGGCCTGCTGAAATAATTGGGTTCACTAAGGCTCACCTATCAATGGTCATTGGGGTTTTGACAGGGCACTGTCCCATGGGTATCCATGCGGTACGTCTCAATATACTGGAAACTCCATCCTGCTGCAGTTGTATGGAGGATGATGAGGTGGAATCACCAAATCACTTTATGCTTGATTGTCCAGCTTTTGCCAGAACTAGGCGAAGGTACTTCGGTCGCGACTCACTTGGATCTCCCGAGGATATATCCAAAGTTGAGATCGGTATCATTCGGAGCTTTATCGTTGCTACCCAACGATTCTCTAAGTAGCTAGATCTAAGTCACCGTTATTTTTGGTGTATGTGGTATCACAACGGACCTTCGTGTTGTCCAAGTGTTGTCGTGTTGTCCCAACAGCTGGTTGCATCTTCTTGATTATTTTTCATACAGCGCCTTGTACTTTAATATGTCAGTTAATCGAAATCAATTAAAATTTTCTTTTGACTTGACATTCCTCTGCACGGGCGAATTGGTTGAATTCGCTTTGCCACCGCCTCGTATGAATTCGCCTTGGCAAATTGTGTTGAATTCGCTTTGCCATAACCTTGTATAGATTCGCGTTGGCTCCGTGCTATCGTTCTATTTTATTGTCAACTTGAAAATGGTTTTGTCGTAAAGTGGTTCTTAGCGTGCTCGTTATTTGCATGCTTTTAGCTTTGTTTTTTTTTTTGTATTATGAAACATTGTTAAGTTATCTATGCCCAATGCACCCGATAGAGGTATTGATGGGTGTAGATATTTTATGTCAACGGTCGGAAGTTTCTCTATTCGCTCTGTTGTGTAGTCATTGTGTATTCGTTCCTTAGTTCTACTGTATCCTTCAATATTGTTTTTAAATATTTAGACAGTTTATATAGCGCAACAAGTGGAGGAACCGATTGGTTCAATATTTTTCATTCGTTTTCTCGCTGCTGGCTAAAGCGATTCTGCTAATTTTTGAAACTTGCAGTGGATGATATCGCCTTCCTAATATATTATATTTTTTATTTCTGCAAATATTTTTTAGCACAATTTCGTCAACAAATTTTATATAAATAAAAAGAGGATATTATTACTTGTAACGTTTCAAAAAATGATAAACTCGATATTAGCGAACGTGAGAAAACCAATTAAGATAATAATTTCGAAAATATGCTATGCTTACAAGTACAACTGTGAAGATAATTCGTGTTTCGTCAAATTGTGAAGGTGCAGTTCTGTTTTGTGCTTTTCCAAAGCACATCGACTAAGGAATTTATAGTTTTATCGAAAGTGATACCGGACGACCCATTTACTTTAAAACATGGAATTTTGTTTAGAGTTTAGACGTAATAACTACATTAAAATTAACAATACAATAAATATAAATAAACTAGCAGACCCGGCAGACGTTGTTCTGCCCTAAATTTGGCCTATCTGCATACATTTTAATACGCTTTTTCTGTCTAACTCTGCCCTACCCCTCTACACTTTTTCCTAAGCTTTTTATTCACTCCTCCCTCTGTCTTTTTCGCTTCATCTCCATCTTCGTCTCATTCTATCTCTTTCTCAGTCTCCTTCTCTATTTTCTCTTCTCTCAAGTTTTTCTCCTTCTTCTTCATCTCTTATTGCCAGTCCCAGAGGGTGGTATGTATTTTGTTCCAGTCCCATTCTGAGTCTCAGTCCCAGTCCCACTCCGACTCTCAGTCTCAGTCCCAGCCCTAGTCCTAATCCCAGTCCCAGTCCGTCTCTGGTATACTTCCCGGAAAAAAGCATCGTAAATACTAATATAGGCAAATTTATATACGAAATTTCAGGCAAATCGAATAGGACGTATGTAAATAGGTATGTTGGTATTATTAATTCTTGTCTTTATTTCGGCTTCGCATGTATATTTATCAGTTTTGCCAGGTTGATGCGACTAAGTCGAATATCACAATGAACTTTAAAGCTCTCAGCAACAGCTTTCATTTTATATCCATAATACACACGCATTTTAGGTGTATCCGGGTCCATGTTTTGGCTTATATATCGAGACCGTAGTCACCCAGCGGTGTAAAGCTTACTCTGTACTAAAGCATACATCAACAGCTTCAATTTGATACCCATAATGTAAAAACACATTCTACGTGTATCCGTGTCCATGCTTTGGGCTATATCTCGAGACCTTAGCCTCCCAGTTGTATCAAAATTATCCTGTTCTATAGCACTCATCAACAGCTTTAATTTGATATCCATATTGTATAAACACATTCTAGGGTTACCCGGGTCCACGTTTTGGGCTATATCTCGAGACCCTAGCCTCCCAGTTGTATTAAAATTATCCTGTACTATAGCACTCATCAACAGTTTTCATTTGACATCCATATTGTATAAACACATTCTAGGGGTACCCGGGTCCACGTTTTGGGCTATATCTCGAGACGCTAGCCTCCCAGTTGTATGAAAATTATGCTGTATTATAGCACTCATCAACAACTTTCATTTGATATCCATATTGTATAAACACACTAGCAGACCCGGCAGACGTTGTTCTGTCCTAAATTTGGCCTATCTGCATACATTTTAATAAGCTTTTTCCGTCTAACTCTGCCCTACCCCTCTACACTTTTTCCTAATCTTTTTATTCACTCCTCCCTCTGTCTTTTTCGCTTCATGTCCATCTTCGTCTCATTCTATCTCTTTCTCAGTCTCCTTCTCTCTTTTCTCTTCTCTCAAGTTTTTCTCGTTCTTCTTCACCTCTTATTGCCTGTCCCAGAGGGTGGTATGTATTTTGTTCCAGTCCCATTCCGAGTCCCAGTCCCAGTCCCACTCCGAGTCTCAGTCTCAGTCCCAGTCCTAGTCCTAATCCCAGCCCCAGTCCGTCTCTGGTATACTTTCCGGAAAAAAAGCATCGTAAATACTAATATAGGCAAATTTATATATGAAATTTCAGGCAAATCGAATAGGACGTATGTAAATAGAGGTACTATTAATTCTTGTCTGTATTTCGACTTCGCATGCATATTTATCAGTTTTGCCAGGTTGGTGCGACTAAACCGAATATCACAATGAACTTTAGAGCTCTCAGCAACAGCTTTCATTTGCTATATATAATACACACACATTCTAGGGGTATCCGGGTCCATGTTTTGGCCTATATCTCGAGACACTAGTCATTCAGCGGCATAAAACTTACTCTGTACTAAAGCACACATCAACAGCTTCAATTTGATACCCATAATATAAAAACACATTCTAGGTGTATCCGGGTCTTTGTTTTGGCCTATATCTCGAGACCGTAGTCACCCAGCGGTGTAAAACTTACTCTGTACTAAAGCCTACACCAACAGCTTCAATTTGATACCCACAATGTAAAAGACATTCTAGGTGTACCCGGGTCCACGTTTTGGCCTATATCTCGAGACGCTAGTCACCCAGGGGTATGAAAATTATCTTGTATTATAGCACTCATCAACAGTTTTCATTTGATATCCATATTGTATAAATACATTCTAGGGGTACCGGGTCCACGTTTTGGGCTATATCTCGAGACCCTAGCCTCCCAGTTGTGTGAAAATTATCCTGTACTATAGCACTCATCAACAGCTTTCATTTGATATCCATATTGTATAAACACATTCTAGGGGTACCCGGGTTCACGTTTTGGGCTTTATCTCGAGACCCTAGCCTCCCAGTTGGATGGAAATTATCCTGTACTATAGCACTCATCAACAGTTTTCATTTGATATCCATATTGTATAAACACATTCTAGGGGTACCCGGGTCCACGTTTTGGGCTATATCTCGAGACCCTAGCCTCCCAGTTGTATGAAAATTATCCCGTACTACAGCACTCATCAACAGCTTTCATTTGATATCCATATTGTATAAACACATTCTAGGGGTACCCGGGTCCACGTTTTTGGCTATATCTCGAGACCGTAGCCTCCCAGTTGTATGAAAATTATCCTGTACTATAGCACTCACCAACAGCTTTCATTTGATATCCATATTGTATAAACACATTCTAGGGGTACCCGGGTCCACGTTTTGATCTCAAAACCCTAGGCACGTAGCGAAAAAAAGGTAGACGTTGGCCGATTCTCAGACCTACCCAATATGCTCACAAAATTTCATAACAATCGGTTCAGCCGTTTCGGAGGAGTTAAGCCTCTAACACCGTGACATAAGAATTTCATATATTAGATTTGAATTTTTTCTAAAAAAAAATCATAACTCAAGAATGGCTAAACCGATTTGGGATTTCAAAATCAACTAACCATCATCTCTCCTTCCTGTATCTTTCCTAAAAATTTCATGGCAATCTTTCTATCCGTTCTCGAGTTATGGAGTGACAATCGAAATGTACACTTCTTTTTATATACATATATAGATTTCAGGCAAATCGAATAGGACGTATGTAAATAGGTATGTGGGTATTATTAATTCTTGTCTTTATTTCGGCTTCGCATGTATATTTATCAGTTTTACCAGGTGGATGCGACTAAATCGAATATCACAATGAACTTTAGAGCTCTCAGCAACAGCTTTCATTTGATATCCATATTGTGCAAACACATTCTAGGGGTACCCGGGTCCACGTTTTGGGCTATATCTCGAGACCCTAGTCACCCAGGGGTATGAAAATTGTCCTGTACTATAGCACTCATAAACAGCTTTAATTTGATGTCCATATTGTATAAACACATTCTAGGGGTACCGGGGTCCACGTTTCGATCTCAAGACGCTAGGCACGTAGCGAAAAAAAAGGTAGACGTTGGCCGATCCTCAGACCTACCCAATATGCTCACAAAATTTCATGAGAATCGGTTCAGCCGTTTCGGAGGAGTTCAGCCTCTAAAACCGTGACAGAAGAATTTTATATATTAGAAGATGAATTTTTTCAAAAAAAAAATCATAACTCAAGAATGGATAAACCGATTTGGGATTTCAAAATCAACTAACCGTCATCTCTCCTTCCTGTATCTTTCCTAAAAATTTGCTGTACCTATGCAAGCATCCCAGCAGTCTACTACTACTAAGCTTATTAGTGATACTACTCCATATTCATTCATTAATGGTCCTAGTACTGGCATATTACTCTAAATTTAAATTTGTCCTCCAATGGATTGGACCGCTGACTTGATTTGTCGTCCAACACATACTGTGTCTCATGTTTCCGAATGGAAAACTAATAATAAATCTAACCGAAAGCCTCGTAAACAGCCTTTACTTGTTGGATCCAGCCACAGTCAGGAACTTGGTGTTGTACGATCGATGAAGTGGCTCCACATATCCTCGTTCTTACCTAACGTAACTTCCGACAATATTATATCTTATGTTTCTAAACATGCCTCAATTGAGAAGAGGTTTCTGGTGTGCATTAAGCTTGTGAAGAAGGATGTTATTGAAGGTGATCTAAGAAAAGTCAACTTTAAATTGGGTGTTGAAGATTGGTGCTATGAGAAGGTGTTAAATGCCGATATTTGGCCTGCGAATGTTAAACTTCGTCCCTTCCAGTTTTTTCGAAAAGAGGTGGTGTCACCACCCAAACCATGAAGGCCCAGTCTCCGGTCATAATGCATAATAAGCCCTTGAAAATATATTTTCATAACGTGTCTGGTTTAAGAACAAAATCTAAAGTACTCTTCGACTTGAGCTCTCACTCGGACTATGATATTGTGGTACTTTTTGAGAGCTGGCTCAATGAAAATGTTTTTAGCAACGAATTCTTCGATCCTAAGCTATATAATGTTTTTAGGAAGGACAGAGACTTCGCGAAAACCAAGACTTCAAGAGGTGGAGGTGTACTCATTGCAGTTTCCACGAAATATCGCTGTTCATTGGTTCCCTTGGCAAATGGGGACTCGCTCTTAGATCAACTTTATGTATCAATTTGCGGCAGCTCTAAACTTCTAACCTGTGCATCGTATATTCCGCCGTCTAGTGCTGATGGACTTTATAAACACATATTGATAACATTTTAGCTTTATTTACTAAGCATTCTAACAGTAATTACTGTATTCTTGGTGATTTTAACCTGTGCAATATAAGCTGGAATAGACTAGATGATAGTTTTTCTTTGTTTCCTAATAATGTTACTAGTTTCGCTGAGTCTTATGTAATTGATAATTTGTTAAGTCTTAATCTTGTCCAGGTTAGTAGTTTCATTAACAGACTCTTAAAAATTTTGGATCTTATATTTATTAGCCATAATATGAATTTTTTATTAAATGAGTGCCTGGATCCTTTGTCGGCTGCAAATCAACATCATGTTCCACTAGTGTTAAACTTGGAATTTTATAATTTATCTCTATTTGTGAAGATAACCATCCTACTAGTTTTTGTTTTAAAAATTGCGATTTTGATTGTGTCAACTCTGAAATGTCCTCTGTAGACTGGGATTGTCTTTTCTATGGTCTATCTTTACATGACTGCTTTGACATTTTTAAATTTAAAGTTAACAGCATCTGGAAGAGCATTATTCCTATTAATAAAAAAAGATCTTATAAAATTCCATGGTATACTAAAGACTTAAAGACTCTAAAAAATTTTAGAAACAAATTTTATAAAAAATTTAAGTCTTCAGGCTCTTCTTCCCATAGAGATCTATATCTACGTTACTCGAAGGAGTTTAAATCCATGAGTAGGGTGCTACATAAAAATTATGTTCAGAAATATGAAACTGAAATCAAAACGAACCCTAAAGCGTTTTGGCTTTATGTTAAGTCTAAAAAATCGTGTTCTATTATTCCGTCTGAGGTATTCTATAAAGAAACCATTGCTTCGACCTCCTATGAAGCTGCAAATCTTTTTGCGGACTTTTTTAGTTCCAACTTTGAGTCTGACATTGAAGAAACTGAAAACCTGTAACGACAGCCTGTGACACTGTGGCATTACGGCAAAAAGTGGTGCATACCTATATACAACCATGTATACGCTTTGGTTGTGCGCAACATATTTACGGTCAAACTTCAAGCGCTTCCGATTATGTCGAACCATGCATATCTACGTCAAACATTTTTAAGTCACGTCGAACGCTCAAACCATCTGAAGTACTTCATGTGTATGTATGGGTGTATGCGCGCGAAAGCAATTTCTCCTTTGGCCGTCCTAATCTATGTATAGCTTGTAGTTTGTTCGGTTATGCCTCGTTAAACATGTATCTGTAGGTAACGTTTTGTGGTAAGGGTGTGTGCGTACTTTCCTCGTCTGTTGAGTGAAAATATGGCGAAGGAAAGATTTCGTGGCACTTGTCTGGGGCTTCGTTCACTAACCGAAATGGGATTTTGGATCATTATTCAAAGTGTTCAACACAGCGAAGGAACTGCGACCGGGAATTTTTAAACCGCAGTAGTGACTTACAAAAATCAAAAAAAAAAAAAAAATAAAAAAAACAGTGATAGTTTTTTTTGCCATGACCCGCTACAGTTACGGTTCCGGCCACCGGTACACCAGCCAAAGGACACTTAAGTAACCTGCCGCCGCTGAGGTAAGAAAAACAAAAGGAAGTGTATTCCTGTTTTCTTTTTATATGAAATCCTATTTCCCACTTTTTTATTTGTAAATAAAATCCCATTTTTAAATAATTAAAAATTTTAATAAAACCTAAAAATAAATTTAATAAAATAAATTCAAATTTAAATAAAACCTAAAAATAAATTTAATAAAATAATTTAAAATTTAAATAAAACCTAAAAATTTAATTTAATAAAATAAATTCAAATTTAAATAAAACCTAAAAATTTATTTAATAAAAATTTTTAAAATGTAAGTCAAGGCTACTAATAAAGTGAAGAAAAATTTTTAAGTTAAAGAGATAAACTGAAACTGAATAAAATCTACATAAAATAATTAGAAGGTGTAAAATCAATGCCAATGGTAGATGGTAATATACGTTATCTGTTTCAGGTCCTCACCCGGTAGGAGTATTCCTGGGCCTCAATGAAAGGCCATTAAACTAATAAGCAGTCGCGAGGTTCCTGCAGCTGAACTGCCTGGAGGCAATAAACAATTGCAGCATATTTATACACACCTAAAGCTATGTTATTTGGAGAACGACACCGGCGATACAAATAAAGTAGTACTTAATCACCAGACCAGCGAGGCCAGCGCACAGCATCAGCCCAGCGACAACAACAACAAACATACGGAGAAAAGAATGGCGGCGAAACATTTACATATACATAAATATATATCAAAACTGTATGATAGCCTTATGTACATACATAGCAGCGAATTTTTCTTGTTAGGCTAACCCTCCTTGGGAGAATTCCAAGGAAAACGTTTTTTTGGGTTACACCTTTTTATAAGTCACGGCGTTTTTTTGTTTTTTTTTTCTCACGGATTAACTTCCTTTGCACCCACTTTTAGCTTTTGATTTTTTTTGCCGCATTTTCTTTTTTTTGGGTTTCTTTTGGTCAAATCAATATATTAAAACAAAAGAAAAAAAAGGGGAAAAACAGGGAGAGGGAAGATTTCGATTGAGGTAATCGGAAATTTAGATTTCCCAATTCCTTCCGCCTTTGCCTTTTTTTTCTCCTTTGACCCACCTGTAATCCACACTTAGGTCCGGTTGAACGAACCAGATCTTCCCCCGTCACAAGGCACTCAATAATTTTTTTTTTTCTTTTCACTTCACCTTCTGTGCACTTTTAACCCCATTGTGGGGTTTTTTCTTTGTTGTTTCCGCATTTTAAACAATTTTTTTCTGACCGCCGTAAAGCCCGAAATAGAATTGGCTGTTGTAATCCAGCCCACAACCGCATGACTAAAGGCGGAAGTTCTTCCAAAATAACTCCTCTCTGAGATCCAGCCAGCGTTAGGCATTGGAAATCAGATCATTCACTTAGCTTTCCTTTTAATGAGTCTTCTTTATGTGCATATGTATGGATATATATATATATATAAAATCTTTAGCACTGCTCTCCTAGATGCGGCGCCTCATCGTGGGATAAACCGGTAAGTGCTAGCACGTAAATATAATACCCATAATTAAGTATATACATATACATACAATTTTACATACATATTTTACTTTGCATGTCTTTCTTATCATAAGTTTTTTTTTTCTGCCTGTTGGAATATTAAGAGAGGGATTAGTTTGGGGATTACATACCCAACAGCGGTGGCCATTGAACTAGGCCCACTACCGAAAATAAACGGAGTTATGATTGGATTTTATTTTTATTTTTTTTATTAGTATAATTATGTTATTTTTATAGTTTTATGATAGGCTCTGTAACTCCATATCTACTAAGCTCGATTAATTTTGTAGAATTGAAGCCACACGTATTTGAAGTTTCCACCACTTACAAAAGTTTAATATAATTTTTTATGGATTTGTTTAGAAATTAACTTGTAAGATAGTTTCACCTTTTCTTTTCCTTTTTTTTTGCACATAGGTAGGCCTAAGTGTAGATATGCCAACGGCTGTTTATTTTTGGACGAGGAATTAGTATAGGAAAATCATTAATGCCTATATGTGTAGCTATAAGAGTAGATTAATATCTGAATTAAATAAAGGAATGTGAATATGTTTATAACGTTTTGAAGGAATAACTTTGGTTTTGTTTTTTTTGGATGTCCACCTTTTTTTTGATAACCGGGTATCTTATCTACGCATCATGGTATCTTACCCCATTAGTTTGGTGTGGGCGTTACACAAGGGCGTAAGAGGGGACGTGGGTGTGCAGACAGACGTAGAGACAGGATGTTAGGTTGAACAGGGACGTAGTGGGCAATTAACGGACGGACAAGTGTCAGGCAAAGGGGGCTTCGCTCGGTATACGGAGTCTTAGCGGAGCCCAAGGCTACGTACACTACGTAGAAGTGGGAGGGCAGACTCCACCTGACCTAGACGGGCTTTTCTTTCCTATCTTTCTTTTCGCTTCATTTCACGTTATCACCTTCCACAAGCATAGGCATGATCTACTTATAATTTGTTTACGAGTACCGCAGGTGAGGCCGGTGGAAAAGACCACCCATCCGACGAGCTAGCGTGGGCTAACAAGCATGCCTGCATACCGCCGTGACTCACCACCGCAGGCAGTAACGTAACAATGGCGCCCAACGTAACAGCCCAAACTCTTTCTAGTGTTTTACCATTTTAATATTCTTCCCTTACTTTCCTCCCTCTACCTAAGTACCTATCACTTTTCTATCTCTTTCGATTTTTCTTTCAAATTTCATTACCTATCCTTCAGATTTTCGACATGTTAGGGTTATAGCAGCAACGCAGTTTGGACCAGTCAAAACTGTTATTGCTGCTATGACAATAAGGGGGTATATCTGTCCGGCATTAGTAGTACCTTGTAAGGACCTCAGTGCTGTTGCAAGTGGAATCCTGATGTCTGGCGAATATCAGAAGGGGGGGATAATATTCCAATTTTTTTTTTTGTTGTTTTAGTTAGTTGGCCGCTGCTCAAGCTGCCATGCACGCAGTCCAGCATTGCGTGCATGTGAGGTTTGCAGTGAGTCAACGCAGTGGGGGTAAGGGGTGTAATGGGATATGGGAGAATGTGGTGTCCAGGCTTGGATTCAGGTTTCGAATACTGTTGTACCACATTCGACACCAGGGGAAATCTAGCTGACGGTGACTTTGGACACTCATTACGACCTTGCTAAGGTGCAACGCCATAACACACCGAACCTTTAAAAGATTTTTTGTTTCATAAGGAGAAAATAAATTTCATACCACTTTACACATCGGTTGTACATACATGAGTATTACGTAAATAAGTCTACATGTATATGTAAATAATCCCTACGCCATTTAATTTTTTTTCTCAAACAGATATACACATATATTCATATGGATTTGAAAATACCTTTTTAATAAACATATTTAGAAGTATTGTTAGAACTACTCACACGTCTATTTTATTGATTAGTTCATTTCCTAAGTTTTTTTATAGTTATTAGAGGTGCAAATTTTCTTCACCAATTTCCACCGGGTTATCCGGTTAAATATATTATCATCATAAAGTCAACATGGATTCAAAATTAATAGTTTTACACTTGCTTCTCGAGTTTTTTTATTGCCTTAGTTTTTTTATATATTAATTATTCTGAATTAATTTACCCAAACAAAAAAGAAAGAAAAAAAAATTTTAAATACTCAGTCAAGGAATTTTTTCTAAGAATATTTCCTTTTTATTGAATTTGAATAATAATAATAATAAACTTATTTTAGTTAAGAGCCAAAACATAGTGAATTGAATTATTGCTTTTCCCAATTTTTTTTAATTTTTTTTTTATATTATTGTTTTCCTTTTAAGGAATTGAAAGAAAAAAAAAACATTTTTTTGCCTGAATTCTACTTTTCAAGTTCCTGAAATCGTTAACCTAATATATAATCGAGATTAAGTTTCAAACAAGCATTTTACTAGTACTTGCTCAGGTATTCAAGTTATTTGTTTGTATACGTAGTGTTTTTCATATACACTTAACCTCGTCAGAAATTTACATCACCCCGGTAGTGATTAGGTTAAAACATCTTGAATTTACCCTGGCTTGAGTTGTAAGCATTCAACAGATTCAAATTTTTTTGATTGTGCGTCCACGCTATATTTCACCTGGATTTACTGAATATCGTTAATAACGTTATAGTCAACGCGTTACTGAACTAAAGCCTTGCTTTGCAACGTTTATTCGAATATTTCTCTTTTTACATAACAGCCTATTTATAAATTCTTGAATTCTTTTACTTTAATTTTTCGTGAAGCTCGGTGGTGTGTAAGCTCGTGATAGAGTGTATCTTGTTGGATTCTCAAACCCAATACATTGTCTCGGCCTTGTGAATATAAGTACCCAGGAAGCCAAGCCTCCTTCACTCGTGTGTGTGTGCGTAGATGGAGGAAGGGGACAACCCAGATATAGTTACTGGTGGGTTGGGATTATTTGGTACCGATAGGCGCATCACTAGGAGTGTTACTAGGCAATTAGAAAATCAGGTGGCAGGATTCCTTTTTAACCAAATCGATACGGGAATACCATTTCCGGTTGACTTCGTACCTACTGACCTTTTTAATCGGTGTGCAGCCAGAATTTTCGGTACAAGCGAAGGAGATACAAATAGGCGTTCTGCAGTGTCGATCACCAACCAAGTGGCCATCAACGAATCCAACAACAGCCTAAGTTTTTCTACAAAAATTGAGCGACTACTAAATATGCCAGAAAACGGAACACCAGGGGCTACCGGAGGAGCGGATGTCGTGCAGGATGGACAGCCAGGAAATTCGGGAGCTGGTGGTTCGAGGGCCTCAGGAAACGGACCAAGTGCAACTGCCGCCGGTGCCGAACAGCTAGAGCGGATGATGGATATGATGGCTACACAAAACCAAGTTATGGAGCAGTACATGAGCGCGGTTCGTGATCTGAGGACCGACGTTTCGCACCTCAGCAATCGTATGGGAGACTTAGAGGTTTCGGCTCAAGCGCTGAACCATCCAGCCGCCAACGCATCCACTCCGGAAGGGAGAAAGGAAAGGGGCCAAAATGGGAATAACGCCGAAGCTGCCACAGGTCAGGGCAGAAGTGAGGAACATACGCACCCAAACTGGAGAAAAGTCGACCTAGATAAATGGCACGTCAAGTTCGATGGGTCTGCTAAAGGGTTCACCGTAGAGAGCTTTTTATTTAGAATTGAAAAGTTGAAGGCACAGTATAACATAACATATGGACGCATCTTCACAGATTTTCATTATCTCGTGACAGGCTCCGCACTTAAGTGGTATTGGCAAGTGCTTGAGGACCATGCCGACGACCCTGCCTTTGGCTACTTCGAGCTTAAGGCAGAGTTGTTGGCCCATTTTAAAACCGCGGAGTCTGATTACGAAATAATAAGAGACATCATGGAGAGGAAGCAGTCAGCTCAAGAGAGCTTCGATGAATTTTATGGAGAGGTCCACGACTTGACGTTTAGGCTGAAGCAGAAAATTCCAGATAAGGAACTAGTCGGCATCATTAAGGGGAATTTAAAGCCTTATTTAGCAAATTTAACGTTCGCAGCGAAAATTGATACCTTAGCCGATCTGAAGACGGAGTGTCGGCGTGCAGAACGCCTAATTAAAGAGAATAGGAGTAGGTCGGCAAGAGCAGTGAACGAGATGGTCTTTCCCGTAGCACAAGCTGAGGCTTAAGCAGAAGGGGGCAAGCTCGTCGAGGCACTCGAAAAGCCAGTCAAACAGAGACTAGGGTTTAATCAGCCGCTTAATAGTAATAATTCTGGGCCTTTTTCCACTGCTGGCGGTGTGTCTGTTGGAACTAACTCCACGACAAGTCCCAAACCCGCTGTTAACTCCTTCTGTACGTCGCCATTCCACTTAATGTTATGTGTTACGTGTGGTATGCCTGTGAACTACTTTGTCATGAATCCGTCGGAGGCGTTGAAAGAAAATAGGTGTAAGTCTCGTTTTCACAGTATGGTTTGTTTTGCTTGTGGTAGTGCCACGTCTTTTTGTGTTTTTAGGCCCGGGAAGGGAAACTCCACACTGGCGGAGAATTCCGGGACCTCCAGCCAGGCACAGGCGCAACCGGAGACCAACCGGAATACAGGGTTTTGAAAAGGGATAGAACCGTTCGTGGTACAGAGGAAGTAGGATCTGAAGTGAAAACCGATTTAAAAAGTTTGCACCAAAGGAAAATTGATTATGAAGCAGCACGTAGGAGAATTTTTTGTGAGGAAATAATACTAAAGAAAAAGAAACGAAACTTTGAGAAAATAAGAAAGATGAGAGAAAAGGCAAAAAGAATTAAGAGGATTTTTAATAAAATTATCTCAACGATAGTAACGGTTAGGGGAGACAATAGGATCTTCGCCCAGACAACCATTGGTGGCCGTGACGCGGTGGCTCTTTTGGATTTGGGTGCGGTGGCTAGCTGCTTAGGAAAAAATTGTCAAAGACTATTAGAGGGCAAAGAAAACTTAATACTCCCGATAAGTGGGCAAAACATTCGTACCGCAAACGGTGGAGAAACGCCAGTTGTGGGAGTAATCACCCTTCCCGTGCATTGGGATGGAATGTGTAAGGAATTGGAGTTTTTGATTGTCCCGGGGTTGCAACAGGAAGTGTATCTTGGTATCGACTTTTGGCAGGTGTTTGACTTGAACGTGGTGAGTAGGGCAGCTATGTTACATTCAAAACATGTTGCCGTTGCAGAACTCGTGCCCGCCGAAGGCGACTTGTCCTTTGATGCCGTGCAGCATACGTTGACGCTGGAAGAGAGTAAAGCGTTGGAAAAGGTGAAAGCGAAGTTTCCATCTTTTGCGGTGTTAGGATTAGGGTGTACAGATGTAGAGGAACACATCATTGAGGTCGTTAATGAAAACTTACCCGTTAAGCAGAGACATTACCCGATCTCACCGGCGATACAGAAGCTTGTGTACCAGGAATTAGACAGAATGATGGATATGGGAGTGATAGAAGAGAGTAATAGTAGTTGGAGTTCTCCCGTATCGTTAGTAATTAAAGGAACAAAAAATAGGCTCTGTATAGATGCGAGAAAAGTTAATGAACGTACGGTGAAGGACGCATACCCTCTTCCCCACATCGACGGGATTCTTAGCCGTTTGCAAAACACACGTTTTATTTCCGCAATAGATCTTAAAGATGCATTTTGACAAATACCACTGGAGCAAAAGTCCAAGGAAAAGACCGCTTTTACTGTGCCAGGAAGACCCCTTTACCATTTTACTGTGATGCCCTTCGGCCTTTGCAATACTGCACAAAGAATGTGCAGGTTAATGGACAAAGTTATACCCGCTTCTTTAAGTGAATGTGTTTTTGTGTATTTAGACGATTTGTTAGTGTGTTCGGAGGATTTCTTGTCTCATTTGTCTTTGTTAGAAAAGGTCGCTTGGTGTTTGCGCGAAGCAAAACTAACAATTAATGTCGAGAAAAGCAAGTTTTGCTATAAGGAGGTCCGATACCTAGGATATGTAGTTGGAGACGGATGCATTCGTACTGATGCCAACAAAGTAGCAGCGGTGAGGGACTTTCCGGAACCCAAAACGCCGAAGCAATTATGACGGTTCCTCGGGTTGTCCGGCTGGTACCGAAGATTTATCCAGGACTATGCGACGATCGCAGCGCCGCTGCACGACTGCCTCCAAAAGGACAAGATTAAGCGATTTACAATGACCGAAGACGCACGAAAGTCCTTTACCCGACTAAAACAAAGCCTGATTACTGCCCCTGTACTGACGCATCCCGACTTTTCTAAACATTTTTACATCCAATGTGACGCGTCGACGGACGGAGTGGGTGGGGTTTTGTTTCAATTAGACGAGGACGGCAACGAACGACCCATAGCATACGTTTCCGCTAAGCTCAATAAAGCTCAAAAGAATTATAGCATCACCGAACTTGAGTGTTATGCTGCTATCGTTAGTGTAAAACGATTCAGACCCTACGTAGAAGGACTTCCATTCACCATAATTACTGACCATGCCAGCCTTAAGTGGCTGATGAACCAAAAAGACTTATCAGGCAGACTGGCACGATGGAGCCTAAAACTTCAAAGGTATGACTTCGACATCCAACACCGGAAAGGTTCGCAGAATGTAGTGCCCGACACCTTGTCGAGGATGAATATGGAGGAACTAAGCTTGGGTGAAAGGAATGTCGAAGTCTGCCTGGACTCACCTTGCTTTAAATCGGACGAATACTTGGAACTTATAAAGATGGTTGACGGAAACATAGACAAACTACCTGACCTGTGTACCTCGGACGGTTACGTTTATCGGCGAACGCAATTTGACCGGGGAGACGAACTTCTATCGGACCAGACGTGGAAACTCTGGGTTCCGTCGGGATTGAGAGCGGGGTTAGTGGAACGTGCCCACCGTTCGCCATCTGTTGGCCACGGAGGTATCCACAAAACCCTAGCACGAATCCGAGAGAAATACTACTGGCCAGGGATGGTGACCGATGTACAAACATTTGTTAAAGAATGTGATACTTGTAAGGGGAATAAAAATCTTAATAATTTTCATAAGCCAATGATGGGAAAACAGCACATCACCGAACGGCCGTTTCAACGTGTATTTATAGATTTTATGGGTCCATAGCCGCGTACGTGTGATGGTAATGTTTATGTGTTTATATGTCTTGACCATTTTTCGAAATTTGTGTTTCTGAAACCCATGAAGAAGGCGACTTCAGCGGAAGTTATAAAATTTTTAGAGCGCGACGTCTTTCATGTATTCGGTGTCCCTGAATACCTCCACTCGGATAATGGAAAACAATTTGTATCAAAGCTATTTTTGGAGTTTTTAGAAAAATATGGAACAAAACATATTAGAACAGCTTTCTATACGCCGCAGGGAAATGCAGCCGTAGGGGTTAACCGGTCGGTGCTGCAAATCATAAGATCATACATAAACGAAAATCAACGCAATTGGGATAAATACATCAGCGACGCAGCGTTTGCGCTCCGTAGCGCAGAGCACGCCGCTATCAACTGTTCACCGTATTATGCCACATTCGGAATGCCCATGATGCAACACGGGGCGTCCTACGAAATATGTCGACGACTTCATTCCGTCAAGGACGCAGATTTTCAAGTGGAGGCAGGGACAGACCGATTGCAACTCATTCAGGAAAAAATCATGAAGGAACTAAAGCTAGCACATGAAAGAAGTCGAAAAGCTTATGATACGAGGTGTAGAGAAGTAAGGTTTCAGATAGGACAAGTGGTATATCGCCGAAATTTCAAGCAAAGCTCGCAAGTGGACCATTACAACGCCAAACTTGCACCAAAACAGGTCAGGTGCGTGGTGTTGCGCTCGATAGGGAACTCCATGTATGAGCTTGGTGACACTAGTGGCAAGAAAATCGGCATATACCATGCTAAAGATATGTTCGCTGTTTAGATAGGTGTTTAGTGCATATATGTGTTTAATAAAATGGATGTGCTTTTGTCAGTAACAACACGGACACCTATTTCGACGAACTGCAACCGCAGGAATTAATTGTAAAGTAATGTAATTATTTGCGACATTATTGATTGACGTAGTATGATATGTATACCTATGTGAACTTATTTTATTGACTACCTATCCCAAGTTATTTTGTTTTACTTATTTATTTAATTTTTCTTTTAATTCTTTTCGTGATATTGGTATCTTACGTATGCTGGTGTCTTCCCACCTCATGTTAGGTTGTTTTCACTTATATTTATCTCCCTTCAGTATTATTTATTTTAATTTAGCGACAGTTAACCATCTGTGATATACTTAGCTAAAGAACTAGTCGGTGATATAGCAAGTAGTCGAGCATGAATACCAACGAAGTAAAGCAGGGGCATCACTCAGCAGACCATATGAAAGGAAACGACGAAGCCCGGCTCTGGGGCATGGGTCGAAGCTACACGTTAGGCAAAATGATAAGCTTACAGGCTGCGTTAGGAAACCGTTTTTACGCGCACATTCTAAGTTGCAGGCAACATCGACGGCCGCGAGCCTGTAACGACAGCCTGTGACACTGTGGCATTACGGCAAAAAGTGGTGCATACCTATATACAACCATGTATACGCTTTGGTTGTGCGCAACATATTTACGGTCAAACTTCAAGCGCTTCCGATTATGTCGAACCATGCATATCTACGTCAAACATTTTTAAGTCACGTCGAACGCTCAAACCATCTGAAGTACTTCATGTGTATGTATGGGTGTATGCGCGCGAAAGCAATTTCTCCTTTGGCCGTCATAATCTATGTATAGCTTGTAGTTTGTTCGGTTATGCCTCGTTAAACATGTATCTGTAGGTAACGTTTTGTGGTAAGGGTGTGTGCGTACTTTCCTCGTCTGTTGAGTGAAAATATGGCGAAGGAAAGATTTCGTGGCACTTGTCTGGGGCTTCGTTCACTAACCGAAATGGGACTTTGGATCATTATTCAAAGTGTTCAACACAGCGAAGGAAGTGCGACCGGGAATTTTTAAACCGCAGTAGTGACTTACAAAAATCAAAAAAAAAAAAAAAAAAAAAAAAACAAAGTGATAGTTTTTTTTGCCATAACCCGCTACAGTTACGGTTCCGGCCACCGGTACACCAGCCAAAGGACACTTAAGTAACCTGCCGCCGCTGAGGTAAGAAAAACAAAAGGAAGTGTATTCCCGTTTTCTTTTTATATGAAATCCTATTTCCCTCTTTTTTATTTGTAAATAAAATCCCATTTTTAAATAATTAAAAATTTTAATAAAACCTAAAAATAAATTTTATAAAATAAATTCAAATTTAAATAAAACCTAAAAATAAATTTAATAAAATAATTTAAAATTTAAATAAAACCTAAAAATTTAATTTAATAAAATAAATTCAAATTTAAATAAAACCTAAAAATTTATTTAATAAAAATTTTTAAAATGTAAGTGAAGGCTACTAATAAAGTGAAGAAAAATTTTTAAGTTAATGAGATAAACTGAAACTGAATAAAATCTACATAAAATAATTAGAAGGTGTAAAATCAATGCCAATGGTAGATGGTAATATACGTCGTCTATTTCAGGTCCTCACCCGGTAGGAGTATTCCTGGGCCTCAATGAAAGGCCATTAAACTAATAAGCAGTCGCGAGGTTCCTGCAGCTGAACTGCCTGGAGGCAATAAACAATTGCAGCATATTTATACACACCTAAAGCTATGTTATTTGGAGAACGACACCGGCGATACAAATAAAGTAGTACTTAATCACCAGACCAGCGAGGCCAGCGCACAGCATCAGCCCAGCGACAACAACAACAAACATACGGAGAAAAGACTGGCGGCGAAACATTTACATATACATAAATATATATCAAAACTGTATGATAGCCTTATGTACATACATAGCAGCGAATTTTTCTTGTTAGGCTAACCCTCCTTGGGGGAATTCCAAGGAAAACGTTTTTTTGGGTTACACCTTTTTATAAGTCACGGCGTTTTTTTATTTTTTTTTTCTCACGGATTAACTTCCTTTGCACCCACTTTTAGCTTTTGATTTTTTTTGCCGCAGTTTCTTTTTTTGGGTTTCTTTTGGTCAAATCAATATATTAAAACAAAAGAAAAAAAAGGGGAAAACAGGGAGGGGGAAGATTTCGATTGAGGTAATCGGAAATTTAGATTTCCCAATTCCTTCCGCCTTTGCCTTTTTTTTTCTCCTTTGACCCACCTGTAATCCACACTTAGGTCCGGTTGAACGAACCAGATCTTCCCCCGTCACAAGGCACTCAATAATTTTTTTTTTCTTTTCACTTCACCTTCTGTGCACTTTTAACCCCATTGTGGGGTTTTTTCTTTGTTGTTTCCGAATTTTAAACAATTTTTTTCTGACCGCCGTAAAGCCCGAAATAGAATTGGCTGTTGTAATCCAGCCCACAACCGCATGACTAAAGGCGGAAGTGCTTCCAAAATAACTCCTCTCTGAGATCCAGCCAGCGTTAGGCATTGGAAATCAGATCATTCACTTAGCTTTCCTTTTAATGAGTCTTCTTTATGTGCATATGTATGGATATATATATATAAAATCTTTAGCACTGCTCTCCTAGATGCGGCGCCTCATCGTGGGATAAACCGGTAAGTGCTAGCACGTAAATATAATACCCATAATTAAGTATATACATATACATACAATTTTACATACATATTTTACTTTACATGTCTTTCTTATCATACGTTTTTTTTTTCTGCCTGTTGGAATATTAAGAGAGGGATTAGTTTGGGGATTACATACCCAACAGCGGTGGCCATTGAACTAGGCCCACTACTGAAAAATAAACGGAGTTATGATTGGATTTTATTTTTATTTTTTTTATTAGTATAATTATGTTATTTTTATAGTTTTATGATAGGCTCTGTAACTCCATATCTACTAAGCTCGATTAATTTTGTAGAATTGAAGCCACACGTATTTGAAGTTTCCACCACTTACAAAAGTTTAATATAATTTTTTATGGATTTGTTTAGAAATTAACTTGTAAGATAGTTTCACCTTTTCTTTTCCTTTTTTTTTGCACATAGGTAGGCCTAAGTGTAGATATGCCAACGGCTGTTTATTTTTGGACGAGGAATTAGTATAGGAAAATCATTAATGCCTATATGTGTAGCTATAAGAGTAGATTAATATCTGAATTAAATAAAGGAATGTGAATATGTTTATAACGTTTTGAAGGAATAACTTTGGTTTTGTTTTTTTTGGATTTCCACCTTTTTTTTGATTAACGGGGTAAAATACCATGATGCGTAGATAAGATACCCGGTTGGTTGGTGTGGGCGTTACACAAGGGCGTAAGAGGGGACGTGGGTGTGCAGACAGACGTAGAGACAGGATGTTAGGTTGACCAGGGACGTAGTGGGCAATTAACGGACGGATAAGTGTCAGGCAAAGGCGGCTTCGCTCGGTATACGGAGTCTTAGCGGAGCCCAAGGCTACGTACACTACGTAGAAGTGGAAGGGCAGACTCCACCTGACCTAGACGGGCTTTTCTTTCCTATCATTCTTTTCGCTTCATTTCACGTTATCACCTTCCACAAGCATAGGCATGATCTACTTATAATTTGTTTACGAGTACCGCAGGTGAGGCCGGTGGAAAAGACCCCCCATCCGACGAGCTAGCGTGGGCTAACAAGCATGCCTGCATACCGCCGTGACTCACCACCGCAGGCAGTAACGTAACAAACCAGGGCCCAGTCGTTGACTCTCCTATCAATTTTGATTCTCTCAACCTAATAATTGATGATGTAATAGATGGCATTAGGAATATTAGTTACACAACACAGACTGATGTCGATGGTTTATCGGCCTGCCTATTTAAAAATTGTGCAGCTTTTGCTTACCCTCTTTTAATTTTACTCAATAAATCGCTTGATAGTGGCGAATTTATCAATGCTTGGAAGATTACTTCTATTACCCCTATTTTTAAAAGCGGTAACAAGAATGATATTGCCAATTACAGACCCATCTCTAAATTGTCTACGGTTTCTAAATTATTTGAGTACATCGTTAAACAGAAAATGTTGTTTGCCGTTAAGAGCTTGATATCACCTAATCAGCATGGCTTCCTGCCAGGAAGATCTACCACAACAAATCTAGCCATATTTTCAGAATTCTGTTTATCAGCTTTTGGTAACCGTTGTCAAGTTGACACCTTCTATACGGACTTTTCGAAAGCTTTTGATAAAGTTAGCCACTCGCTTTTATTATCCAAACTAGCTAGTTTGGGATTTCACTCCATGTTTTTATTGTGGATAAGGTCGTATCTTTCATCTAGAAGCTGTGTAGTAAAAGTTGACAATACGTCATCACGTTCTTTTATTGCCTCCTCTGGTGTTCCCCAGGGTAGTATTTGGGTCCGGTGCTCTTTATTATCTTTATAAATGACATATCAAGCTGCTTTCGACACTCACAGTTTCTGTTATATGCTGATGACCTGAAATTATTTTCGGCTGTCACCAGTCACCTGGACTCTGTTAAGTTACAAGAGGATTTTAATAACGTTGTAGCCTAGTTTAATAGTAACCGATTACATTTGAACATAAAAAAGTGTTTTCATATTTCGTTCTCAAAGTCTCGTTTTCCCATTCCCACCTCATATTGTATCGAGGACTCTCAACTTTGCTCCCTTAGAGAAATTTCGGATCTCGGTGTTGTCTTTGACTCCAACTTCTTATTTCTTGGTCACATAAATTACATAATTGCTAAATCCTACTCAATGCTTGCATTTATTCGCCGGTTTGGCTCAGATTTTAAGGACCCTTATACACTGAAATTATTGTATACGAGCATGGATCCGTTACCCTCGTACACTGCTAGATGCCAGCTAATTAACTTGAAATTGTTATACTCCAGAAGAATCATTCTGTCACTTTCTTTTGTTTATGACATAGTTCGTGGAACTATTGATGCCTCTGCCTTGCTAGAATGCATTTCATTTCATATCTCAGCCCGAAGCCTGAGGAGTAATGACATATTTTTTATTGATCGAGTTAGAACAATGTATGCTTTTAATTCTCCTATTCTAAGAGCATTAAGAGAATTTAATTTGTACTCAAGTGTACATGATGTTTATTTCTCTCTACCAAAAATTAAATTTATGTATGAAAATGTATATTTTATAGATGTCTTAAATAAATAAATTGCATGGCAATTTTTCTATCCGTTCTCGAGTTATGGAGTGACAATCAAAATGTACACTTCTTTTTATATACATATATAGATTCTAGGGGTACCCGGGCCCTTGTTTTGGGCTTTATCTCGAGACCCTAGCCTCCCAGTTGGATGGAAATTATCCTATACTATAGCACTCATCAACAGCTTTCATTTGATATCCATATTGTATGAACACATTCTAGGGGTACCCGGGCCCACGTTTTGATCTCAAGACCCTAGGCACGTAGCGAAAAAAGATAGACGTTGGCCGATTCTCAGACCTACCCAATATGCTCAGAAAATTTCATGAAAATCGGTTCAGCCGTTTCGGAGGAGTTCAGCCGCTAAAAGCGTGACAGAATAGTTTTATATATTAGATTGAATTTTTTCTAAAAAAAAATCATAACTCAAGAATGGCTAAACCGATTTCGGATTTCAAAATCAAATAACCATCATCTCTCCTTCCTGTATCTTTCCTAAAAATTTCATGGCAATCTTTCTATCCGTTCTCGAGTTATGGAGTGACAATCAAAATGTACACTTCTTTTTATATATAAAGATTCTAGGGGTACCCGGGTCCACTTTTTGGGCTATATCTCGAGACCCTAGCCTCCCAGTTGTATGAAATTTGAAGCTTCTAGCTGTTAAAATGGGGCTAAAATTGCGAAAATATATATATATACTATATATACCACCGATCTTTATAATTTTTTCAGACAACAATATATGCTATATGCGTAAGCATTCGTTGAAATTTGAAGCCTCTAGCTCTTAAAATATGGCAGTAATTACGAAAAGTTTCTTATCTGAACAATCGGTTGTGGGGGATATATACTATATATATATGACCGATCTCACCAATTTTTTCAGTCAACAATATGTACAACATACGAAATTATATGGTGAAGTTTGAAGCTTCAATCTGTTAAATTGAGTAAGATATGACAAAAATCCTCTTTTTCTGAACAATCGGTTGTATGGAGGATATATGCTATAGTGATCCGATCCGGCCGGTTCCGACAAATGTCTTCGGACACTCAAATACACCCGCTCACCAAATTTTATCAAGATATCTCAAAAATATAGGGACTAGTTTGCATACAAACAGACAGACGGACAGACGGACATGGCTAAATCAACTCAGCCCTTCATCCTGATTACTTCGGTATAATTAATGGTGGGTCTATCTATTTTCCTTTAAGGACTTACAATTTTGGGTTTCGTGTTGAAATTAATATACCATTTCATTTTCATAAAAGGTATAAAAATAGGTAGGTACTTTGTGTGAGGATGCAAAGCTTTACGTTTTTTGTGGTCTGCATGTAAAAACTATGACTACGAATCACGTATTTCAAAAATATATGACGTAAACGTAACTATTTGATGAAATTTGATGAATTTTGAAGCTTCTAGCCGTAAAAAAGGGGCAAAAATGACAGTTTATATGACACGGGGCAGAAATTGCGCAAAGTTTCTTATCTGAACAATCGGTTGTATGAGATATATACCACCGATCTCAATGATTTTTTCAGACATCAATATATGCTATACACGTAAGCATTTGGTGAAATTTGAAGCTTCTAGCTGTTAAAATGGGGCCGAAATCGCAAAAAAAATATATATATACTATATATATGTACTATATATACCATCATATATATTGTTACGAATATTAGCAAAACTAAGGAGTGCTGCCAGCTCTAAGCCGATCTAAGCAGTGACGTGAATGCACATCAATAATTCAATCATTATGTATCTACATAAACGAATAAATAATTGCGTCTACACATATGTACACATTCCGACGAGCAACATTTACATACAAGGCAGCAAGAGATGAGATGTCACACACCGATGAATTTACTTATACGCTTATGTGTGTGCGGGAGACTGTAAACTACAAACACATGCATATACCTTATCTGAGTTGTCACAAGAGAGAGCAATAATTTGTGCACGTAGTTGTGGCTGGCGATTTTGTAGCCGAAACAACTAGTAACTTCTGGAAATCGAAGAGCCTAGAAGTATGCAGCGTAAACTATAAAAGCGGCGCCAGCGAGTAAGAAGTAATTCAGTTTAATTTGAGTTATCAATCAGTTTGGTTATTAAGCCAGCGAGTAGCAAAGTATAAGTGGTATTGTGAAGTACTTTAATAAAGGACATTTTTCCATTATTCAATATTGGAGTTATTTATTCAACAGTTTAGTGATTCGAACTTAGCAGAGGATTGCAAATAAGAGGATTTGCAAGTAAATTCGTTACAATTGGTGTCAGAAGAGGAATTGTTGAATAAATTCCATAGGACAACAAGGACATGGCAAAGTTCAGTGAATTGAAAATCCAGCAACTAAAGAAGGAGTTGGAGAGCCGTGGATTGAATACAAGCGGCGTTAAACTTGAACTTCAGGCACGGCTACGAAAGGCAATGGAAGCGGAAGGAATTGATGTGGAAGAGTATGACTTTCATCTTGATGGCGAGGAAGTAACAAAAATTGATGAGAAAAACGAAACATCGCAGACAGTTACGAGCACAGACTTGAACATGATTTTGGCTGCAATATCTGCTCAAACATCGACAATGTCATCACAGATGGAATCCCAAGAGACACGCATAACATCGAAGATTGAAGCGCAGGAAACCCGTATAACATCACAATTGGAAGAACAGAAGGCATATTTAGCATCTCAACTGGAAGCGCAAGAGGCACGTATATCTGAAATGTCGGCACAAATTTCGGAACAGGTATCATCGCAGCTCTTTGTGAAACTGGAAGAGCAGGATGCAAAAATTTTACAACTCGAGGACAAAATTGATGCCGAAATAGAAGCGTTAAAAGGTCGTATGGAGCAGTTACAACTAAACCGCTCAGCTGTTTCAGCAAGCAATCCAAAGGTAAAAACACCATCATTTGACGGTTCTGTTCCTTTCCAGGTCTTCAAGCTACAGTTTGAGAAGACCGCAGCAGTGAACAACTGGAATGCAGAAGATAAAGTTGCTGCACTGTTCGTGGCATTGAAAGGGCCTGCAGCGGAAATCTTACAGACGATTCCAGAGTACGAACGGAACAGTTATGAAACATTGATGGCTGCTGTAGAACGACGTTATGGAAGCGAGCATAGGAAACAGATATTCCAAATTGAGTTGCAAAACCGTCACCAAAGAGCGAATGAGACTTTGCAGGAGTTTGCTTCAGATGTTGAAAGGTTGGCTCATCTCGCAAATGCGGACGCACCCGTGGAATACACCGAGAGGGTAAAAATCCAGAGTTTTATAAATGGCATACGAGACGTGGAAACGAAGCGAGCTACATACGCGAACCCAAAACTGACATTTGCTGAAACGGTATCACATGCATTGACTCAGGAAACTGCCTCCCTATTAAGCAAACCAGCATATAAGGCTCATCGTGTAGAAGTAGAAAGGCCAGAATGGGTAGACACAATTTTGGAAGCACTGAAGGGATCACAACAGAAAAATGCCGGAGTTATTAAATGTTTCAAGTGCGGCAACCCAGGTCATATTGCACGACATTGCAGCACCGGTCCCAATAGCTCCAACAATGTGGGTGGCCGTAAACGCAGAGCTGAAGGAGATGAGCAAATCTCCAAGTCCACTCAATCGTTAAACTAAAGCGAGTCAGCCGCAAGGGGCGACAGCTGGCTCCCTCAATTGAATGCCCCATAATCTCTATCTCACAAATTGGAAGAAGGTCAAACAATCTTACTATCGGAGGACATGTGGATGGAAAGGAACGTTTACTGACTGTAGATACGGGTGCATCGCATTCCATCATTCGAGCGGATTTAGTCAACAAGAAGATAACACCATTGCATGGAGCAAGATTGCGTACAGCCACTGGAGAAGACAGCACGGTTCTAGGAGAAGTATCATGTGAAGTCGCAATTGGGAACGTCACGGTAGTACACAATTTTATAGTGGCAGAGATTGTTGATGAAATCATAATTGGAGTGGACTTCTTAATCGACCAGGGCATCAAGATCGACATGCAAAGCAAGACGATGCGATATAAGAATATGGATGTACCACTTAATTTCGGCTACGAGAGAGGCTACAGCAGTAAACGAGTGCTGGTGGAAGAGAGTCAGCGAATACCACCAAAATCCGAAGCAGTCATCTGGGCAAAGGTTGATGGAGATTGTGGGACAAACAAATTGTGGGTTGTCGAAGCAGCAAACAAATCAGCACTGAACATACTTGTAGGAAAAACCCTGGCTATGACAAAACAAGAGGGACGTGTTCCGGTAAGAGTACTCAATGAATTCAATTCACCACTCAAACTGACTAAAGGAGCTATTTTGGGAAGATGCCAAGAGGCTGAAGTAGTTATTAACTGTGAACAGCTCCAGGAACACGTTTCAGCTAGTAATACTAATCTTTCAAATGACATCACGGCATGGACGCAGGGGTTAGAGGAAGCATATCAGAGTAAGGCAAAACAACTGCTCCTAAAGTACGCGAACATATTTGACCAGGATGGTTCTAAACCAGGCCGCACCAACGTTGTGAAACATAAAATTGACACTGGAGATGCGAGGCCGATCCGTCAAGCTCCACGTAGTGTTCCACTGGCGAAGCGGCAAGTTGTGAGTCAAATTATACAAGAAATGAGCGACAGCGGCGTCATCGAACCATCAGCTAGTCCCTGGAGCTCACCGGTAGTACTTGTAAAGAAGAAGGATGGAAAAATGAGGTTTTGCGTGGACTACCGGAAGTTGAATGACGTTACGAAAAAGGATAGCTACCCATTGCCTAGAATTGACGACACTCTGGACTCGCTCTCTGGTACGAAATGGTTTTCCACATTGGACTTGAAAAGCGGCTACTGGCAAGTGGAGGTGAAGGAGGAAGATAAAGAGAAAACAGCCTTCAGTGTCGGTGATGGTCTTTGGCAATTTACAGTGATGCCTTTTGGACTTTGTAATGCACCAGCTACTTTTGAGAGACTCATGGACCAGGTACTGAAAGGACTACATTGGAAAACATGCTTGGTGTACCTGGACGACATCATCGTATTGGGCAAGAACTTTGATGAACATCTTAAGAACTTGGAGGAAGTTTTCCAGAGAATAGCTGGCGCTGGTCTGAAGTTAAGTCCCAAAAAGTGTGCGCTGTTTAAAAAGGAAGTCAATTATTTGGGTCACAAGGTAACGACAGAGGGCATCTGCACTGCGAACGAAAAAATAGAGGCTGTACAGGATTGGCCAAGACCACAGAATCTACATGAATTGAGAAGTTTTCTTGGGCTGTGCACATATTACCGCCGATTTGTACCAAATTTTTCCAGCGTAGCCCATAGCCTCCATGAGCTTACAAGAAAAAACAAAGCTTTTGAATGGAAGAAGGAGCAAGAAGTGGCTTTCCAAACATTGAAGGAGCGTTTGTGCACTGCCCCAATGTTAGCATATCCGATTCCAGGAGCAACATTTATTCTAGATACAGATGCAAGTGGATATGCTATAGGAGGCGTTTTATCACAACTGGTCGATGGACAGGAGAAGGTAGTTGCATATTACAGCCGTTCGATTGGAAAACCAGAGAGGAACTACTGTGTTACGCGGAGAGAGCTGTTGGCATTGGTAGAGTGCATTAAACATTTTCACAAATACCTCTACGGCCAGCGATTCCATGTCAGGACAGATCACGCAGCATTGAAATGGCTTCTGCAGTTCCGTAATCCGGAAGGACAATTGGCACGGTGGATCGAGCGACTTCAAAGCTATGACTTTTCCATTGAGCATCGAAAAGGTAGTACCCATGGAAATGCCGATGCAATGTCACGAAGGCCATGTAGTTTGGAATGCAAGCACTGTTCAAAGGCCGAGGCTAAAGCAGACATTATAGATGTCCGGCTAATGACTATAACGTGTACGGATGAATGGGACAAGGAACAACTAAGAAAGTGTCAGCTAGAAGATACAGATCTGTCACATGTTATGCAAGGGCTCGAACGAAACGAAAGACCAAGCAGAGAGGATATGTCAGCAGAGAGTCCCATTGCGAAGTCATATTGGGCACAGTGGAACAGTTTGGAATTGATATCCGGTTGCTTGCATCGAGTATGGGAGAGTGAGGATGGTCAGTGCAAGAAGAAACTTATAGTTGTTCCCAGAAAGAGGATTCCTGACGTGCTCAGCGAGTTGCACAATGGTCCAAGTGGAGGCCATCTTGGAATCACGAAGACACTCGAGAAAATTAAGCAGAGATTCTATTGGGTTGGTTGCCGTCAGTCGGTCACCGAGTGGATTGCCAATTGCGAGGTATGCAACAGAGCGAAAGGGCCCAAAACCCGAAGTCGTGGCCAGATGAAGCAGTATATTTCAGGTGCACCATTTGAAAGGATCGCCATGGATGTCGCAGGTCCATTTCCTACTAGCAACCGCGGAAACAAATACGTACTGGTGGTTATGGATTATTTCAGTAAATGGCCAGAGGTATACCCAATCCCAAACCAAGAAGCAGAAACAGTAGCAGAAGTGGTTAAAAACGAATGGGTTGCAAGGTATGGTGTACCAATGGAGTTACATTCTGACCAAGGCAGGAATTTTGAATCAGCTGTGTTCCAAGAACTGTGCAAGAAGTTGGGCATTCGAAAAACACGGACAACTGCATTGCATCCTCAGTCCGATGGTATGGTGGAACGTTTCAATAGAACATTGGAGGAGCATTTAAGGAAAGTAGTCGACAAGTACCATAAGGACTGGGATACACACATATCATTATTCTTGATGGCCTACCGATCGGCAGTACATGACACAACGGGCCAAACTCCCGGAAAGGTAATTTTTGGCAATGACCTTCGACTGCCAGCTGATTTGAAGTATGGGATAGATGCCGATGCGGAGAGGAATGTCAAGAAATCCACTGATGTCTTAGAAGAAGAGCTGAGAGAGATACACGATCTGGTAAGGCAACGAGCAAAGATTATGAGTGACAAGATGAAAGCGAGGTACGATAAAGCAATTAATTCGGAAGGGTTTCAGGAAGGAGATTTGGTGCTGCTATACAACCCACAACGAAAAAAAGGTTTGTCCCCGAAATTGCAGTGTAACTGGGAAGGCCCATACAAAGTTGTAAAACGGATCAACGATGTAGTGTACCGCATACAAACCACTACCAAACCACGAACCAAAATGAAAGTGGTTCATTTGGAGAGATTAGCAGCGTTTAGATCGAGAGATTTGTCTGATCGGGACGATCAGACTTAGGTGGAGGGCAGTGTTACGAATATTAGCAAAACTAAGGAGTGCTGCCAGCTCTAAGCCGATCTAAGCAGTGACGTGAATGCACATCAATAATTCAATCATTATGTATCTACATAAACGAATAAATAATTGCGTCTACACATATGTACACATTCCGACGAGCAACATTTACATACAAGGCAGCAAGAGATGAGATGTCACACACCGATGAATTTACTTATACGCTTATGTGTGTGCGGGAGACTGTAAACTACAAACACATGCATATACCTTATCTGAGTTGTCACAAGAGAGAGCAATAATTTGTGCACGTAGTTGTGGCTGGCGATTTTGTAGCCGAAACAACTAGTAACTTCTGGAAATCGAAGAGCCTAGAAGTATGCAGCGTAAACTATAAAAGCGGCGCCAGCGAGTAAGAAGTAATTCAGTTTAATTTGAGTTATCAATCAGTTTGGTTATTAAGCCAGCGAGTAGCAAAGTATAAGTGGTATTGTGAAGTACTTTAATAAAGGACATTTTTCCATTATTCAATATTGGAGTTATTTATTCAACAGTTTAGTGATTCGAACTTAGCAGAGGATTGCAAATAAGAGGATTTGCAAGTAAATTCGTTACAATATATTATATATATCACCGATCTCTATGATTTTTTGACACAACAATATATACTATATTCGTAAGCAATCGGTGAAATTTGAAGCTTATAGCTGTTAGAATGGGGCAGAAATTGCGAAAAGTTTCTTATCTGAACAATCGGTTGTATGAGATATATACTATATATACAACCGATCGCTATGATTTTTTCAGAAAACCATATATGCTATACAAGTAAGCATTCGGTGAAATTTGAAGCTCCTAGCTTTTAAAATGGGGCTAAAATTGCGAAAATATATATATATACTATATATACCACCATATATATACTATATATATATCAATAATATATATAATATACTATTTCATTTTCATGAAAGGTATAAAAATAGGTAGGTACTTTATGTGAGGATGCAAAGCTTCACGTTTTTTGTGGTCTGCATGTAAAAACTATGACTACGAATCACGTATTTCAAAAATATATGACGTAAACGTAACTATTTGATGAAATTTGATGAATTTTGAAGCTTCTAGCCGTAAAAAAGGGGCAAAAATGACAGTTTATATGAAGTATATAATATATATACCACCGATATGCTATATACGTAAGCATTTGGTGAAATTTGAAGCTTCTAGCTGTTAAAACGGGGCAGAAATTGCGCAAAGTTTCTTATCTGAACAATCGGTTGTATGAGATATATACTATGTATACCACCGATCTCAATGATTTTTTCAGACATCAATATATGCTATACTCGTAAGCATTTGGTGAAATTTGAAGCTTCTAGCTGTTAAAATGGGCCCGAAATCGCAAAAACAAATATATATATACTATGTATATATACTATATATACCATCATATATATATTATATTGTTACGAATATTAGCAAAACTAAGGGGTGCTGCTATCTCTAAGCCGATGCTAAGCAGTGACGTGAATTCACATCAATAATTCAATCATTATGTATCTACATAAACGAAACAATAATTGCGTCTACGCATATGTACCATGTACGTATACGAGCAGCGGAGAGTCAATGCACAAACACATGCATATATCTGAGATACTCCTGAAAGTATGCAATGAGAAAAGCTATAAATCGTGCAATTGTAGTTACAGCTGAGAAGTTTGAGAGCTGATGGACTAGAAGATTCTGGAAATGGAAGCGCCTAGAAGATGCAACGTTGAAATCAGAGAGTATAAAAGGCAGCAAATGTAGAGGCGCTGGAATTCAGTTTGAGTTGAGATATTAAGCAGTTATTGATTAAGCACACAATCTGGCGGGCAATAGTAGATTTCCATTTGAGCTATCAATCAGTTTGGTTATTAAGCAAGCTATTCGTTGCACAGTTTGAGTGTTATTGTGAAGTACTTTAATAAAGGCCATTTTGCATTATTACATATAGGAGTTATTTATTCAACAGTTTAGTGATTCGAACTTAGCAGAGGGTTGCAAATAAGAGGATTTGCAAGTAAATTCGTTACAATTGGTGTCAGAAGAGGAATTGTTGAATAAATTCCAGAGGACAACAAGGACATGGCAAAGTTTAGTGAATTGAAGATCCAGCAACTGAAGAAGGAGTTGGAGAGCCGTGGATTGAAACAACCGGCATTAAACTCGAACTTCAGGCACGACTGCGAGAGGCAATGGAATTAGAAGGAATTGACGTGGAAGAGTATGTCTTTCATCTTGATGGCGATGAGACAACAAAATTGGAGGAGAAAAATGAAACACCGCAGACAATGACGAACACAGACTTGAACATGATATTGGTTGCAATATCTGCACAAATGTCCGAAATGTCATCACAAATATCCATCAACATGTCATCACAACTGGAAGAACAGAAGACATATATGGAATCCCAGGAGGACCGCGTAACATCCAAGATGGAAAAACAACTAGAATCGCAGGAGAACCGTATAACAGCGAAGATTGAATCACAGGAGACACGTATCTCAGAAATGTCGTCAGAAATAACATCTAAAATTGAAGCACAAGAGGCACGTATATCAGAAATGTCGACACAAATTTCAGCACAGGTATCATCGCAGATCTCCGCACAACTAGAAACGCGTATGGAAGAGAAACTAACGCAGTTTCAGGAAGGGTTCAGTGGTCGACAAGATAAAATGGAGCCCGAGATAGATGCTTTAAAAGATCGTATTCAGGAGTTACAATTGAACCGTCCAATCACTTCAACGTCTACTCTGAAGGTAAAATCCCCAACGTTTGATGGTTCTGTTCCATTCGAGGTATTTAAGCTCCAATTTGCGAAGACGTCGGCAGCGAACAACTGGAATGCTGAAGATAAAGTTGCAGCTCTGTTCGTGGCATTGAAAGGACCAGCTGCCGAAATCTTACAGACTATTCCAGAGTACGACCGGAACAGTTATGACGCATTGATCGCTGCTGTAGAACGGCGATACGGAAGCGAACACAGGAAACAGATATTTCAAATAGAATTGCAAAACCGTCACCAAAGAGCGAATGAGACTTTGCATGAGTTTGCCTCGGACAACATCCGGCAAATTTGGCAAATGGGAACGCACCCGTGGAGTACACCGAGAGGGTAAAAATCCAGAGTTTTATGAATGGCATACGGGACGTAGAAACGAAGCGAGCGACATATGCAAACCCAAAACCCACATTCGCAGAAACGGTATCCCATGCACTGACTCAAGAAACAGCATTGCTTCTGTGTAAGCCAGTTTTCAAAGCACGCCGTGTGGAGGTAGAAATGCCAGAGTGGGTAGACCCAATATTGGAGGCGCTGAAAGGATCGCAAAAGCGGAGTGAAAAAGTTATCAAATGTTTCAAATGCGGGAAGTCCGGTCATTGCGATCTTGGTCCTAATAGTTCCAACAATGTGGGTGGCCGTAAACGCAAAGCTGGAGGAGATGAGCAAGAGCGAGTAAGAGGTAGAGATCGAGAGCTAGATCCAGCTATTGAATGCCCTGTGATATCTGTGTTGCAAATTGGTAGAAAATCGAGCAGTCTTACCGTCAGAGGGAATGTGGATGGTAAAGAACGTGTACTGACTGTAGATACGGGCGCATCTCATTCCTTGATCCGATCTGACTTGGTCAACAGTAGAATAAAACCGTTACCTGGAGCAAGGTTGCGTACGGTCACTGGCGAGTATAACGAAGTTCAGGGAGAATTGATATGTGAAGTCTTGATTGGAAAGGTCACGGTTCTACGCAAATTCGTTGTGGCGAAGATCGTTGAAGAAGTCATATTGGGAGTGGACTTCTTGGTTGACCATGACATCAAGATCGATATGCAGAGAAGGCTGATGTGTTATGAGAACCAGGATATACCACTTAACTTCAAGTTGGAGAAAGGGTTCAGTAGTAATCGAGTAATGGTGGAGAAGACTCGACAAAGGCCACGAAAGTCAAAAGAAAAGGTTGATGGATCGAATGGGCCAAATAAAGCGAAATTAAAAGTACCTGCGAGAAAAAGACCGGCATCGACAAACCCTAATGGACGCACTAAAATGACTAAAAGAATTTTTCAGAAAGAATGCAAGGGTGGTTTCAAGCCAGCGCGCACTACTGTTGTGAAACATCCAAAGTCAATCCGTCAAGTGCAAGCTCTGCGAAGAAGTTCATTGGCCAAACAACAGAGTGCGAGGGAACGATCAAGAATAATGAGTCGTAAGTTGAAACGCAGGTACAATGAGAACAAAAATTCGGAAGGCTTCTTGGAAGGAGATTTGGTACTGTTATACAACCCTTACCGGCGGAAAGGTGTTCCATCCAAATATCGGTGCAGTTGGGAAGGCCCGTACAGAGTACAGAGTTGTGAAGACGATCAGTGATGTCATCTACCGCATACAAGCAATTGGGAAATCACGAAATAGAAGAGTGGTACATTTGGCGATGCTAGCAACGTTTAGATCGGGAGATTTGTCTGATCGGGACGATCAGACTTAGGTGGAGGGCAGTGTTACGAATATTAGCAAAACTAAGGGGTGCTGCAATCTATAAGCCGATGCTAAGCAGTGACGTGAATTCACATCAATAATTCAATCATTATGTATCTACATAAACGAAACAATAATTGCGTCTACACATATGTACCATGTACGAATACGAGCAGCGGAGAGTCAATGCACAAACACATGCATATATCTGAGATACTTCTGAAAGTATGCAATGAGAAAAGCTATAAAATCGTGCAATTGTAGTTACAGCTGAGAAGTTTGAGAGCTGATGGACTAGAAGATTCTGGAAATGGAAGCGCCTAGAAGATGCAACGTTGAAATCAGAGAGTATAAAAGGCAGCAAATGTAGAGGCGCTGGAATTCAGTTTGAGTTGATCTATCAAGCAGTTATTGATTAAGCACACAATCTGGCGGGCAATAGTAGATTTCCATTTGAGCTATCAATCAGTTTGGTTATTAAGCAAGCTATTCGTTGCACAGTTTGAGTGTTATTGTGAAGTACTTTAATAAAGGCCATTTTGCATTATTACATATTGGAGTTATTTATTCAACAGTTTAGTGATTCGAACTTAGCAGAGGGTTGCAAATAAGAGGATTTGCACGTAAATTCGTTACAATATATATCACCGATCTCTATGATTTTTTGACACAACAATATATACTATATACGTAAGCAATCGGTGAAATTTGAAGCTTATAGCTGTTAGAATGGGGTAGAAATTGCGAAAAGTTTCTTATCTGAACAATCGGTTGTATGAGATATATACTATATATACAACCGATCGCTATGATTTTTTCAGACAACAATATATGCTATATACGTAAGCATTCGGTGAAATTTGAAGCTTCTAGCTGTTAAAATGGGGCTAAAATTGCGAAAATATATATGTATACTATATATATATACTATATATACCACTATATATGTACTATATATACCACCGATCTTTATGATTTTTTCAGACAAAAATATATGCTATATGCGTAAGCATTCGTTGAAACTTGAAGCCTCTAGCTCTTAAAATAGGGCAGTAATAACGAAAAGTTTCTTATCTGAACAATCGGTTGTGGGGGATATATACTATATATATGACCGATCTCATCAATGTTTTCAGGCAACAATATGTACAATATACGAAATTATATGGTGAAGTTTGAAGCTTCAATCTTTTAAATTGAGTAAGATATGACAAAAATCCTCTTTTTCTGAAAAATCGGTTGTATGGAGGATATATGCTATAGTGGTCCGATCCAGCCGGTTCCGACAAATGTCTAATCGGACACCCAAATACACCCGCTCACCAAATTTTATCAAGATATCTCAAAAATTGAGGGACTAGTTTGCATACAAACAGACAGACGGACAGACGGACATGGCTAAATCAACTCAGCTCTTCATCCTGATTATTTCGGTATACTTAATGGTGGGTCTATCTATTTTCCTTTAAGACTTACAATTTTGGGTTTCGTGACGAAATTAATATACCATTTCATTTTCATGAAAGGTATAAAAATATATGTAAAGGGGTGTTAACATCTTCCAGTCTAGGAAGCGTAGTAAACGTAGAAAATATTCCACATTTTCTAGACCAAATGTACAATACTCAGAGAATGCACCACTTATGCAATTAGTTTCGTTGCGATCTGCACCTGCATTTAGAGCTAAAAGTTAACTGCATTCATAAAGTTTAAAAAACGACCGCGCTTATTTCACTAAAAATTCAGCTTCAACATTCTTTTCACATTTATAAGTTTTCTATTCAAATATACATGGGATTGAGTAAATAAAGCAGGGTAATTCTCTCAGTCTAGTATCCGTAGAAAATGTAGAATATTTTCCACGCTTTCTAGGCCAAATTTAAGTAACACACAGAACGCACCCTTTACACAAGCAGTTTCTTTTCGATTTAAAAATGTAATTAGCGGCGAAGATGAAATATAATAAAATGCAGATTTTCTGCAATGAGACACAAAAATTATTGATTTTTGCTTTTAAATTTCAGTTTTTAACGAATTTGTTAAAATTTAAAATTTACCATTCAAATATACATCGGCTTGAGAATAGAACATGTAGAGACCGTAGAACATTTTTCACAAATGTATTTTGTTGTTGTGTATAGAAAACTGGGCAGTAACATGGAACACTTTACATTTTCTATATGTAGCTCCTAGAAAAGAATACCATTAATAGGTTGTAGCTCCTAGAAAAGAATACCATTAATAGGTTTAAAATTTAATTGAATAGCGATAAAAGCAGACCTGTTAAATAATGATTACTAATGGTAATGATTAGCCGTTCCATTTATTATTTTCTTTAAACGCCATTTAATGATTACTTGCCATTATTTTCTATTTTTATTGATTACTTTTCAATTGATTAAAAAAATAATCAAAAAAATCATGATTTTTGACGATTATTGAAAAAAATCAAGAATAATCAAAAGTAATCAAAAATTAAAAAAAAATAATCTAAAGTAATTGATTATTTTTGATTTTTTAAATTCTTTTTGATTATTTTTCCGCTTTGTTGAAAGAAAAATTCTCTTTTGTTGATGGCATACAAGTACATTTTAGGATGCAATAGTAAATCGTAATCGCTTATCGAGGCGAATATATATGTACATGCAACACATAGGGCGAATGGTATATGAGCGTTGATCTAAACATATTCTCAGGTAAGTATATACAAATGTGCCTTATTGCCTTAGACAAGTGATCATGATGATGAATGACAATTTAGAGGATCGCTCCAGTTGGAAGTGATGCTATCAACCTAAGTAGTACTACTCATACATATTGTTTGAACATATTGTTTTGTCGTAAAACAATACGCACTTCCCCGCAAGTTATTCGTCGGATACATCTATAGACACGATAACTTTTAGGTGGGTATGTATGTACCCATATGCCTAGATAAACGCTCACGATATACCGTTACATCCACCAATGTACTTGTATGTACAAAATAATCAGTACATAGCCATAACGTTATCCAAAATAATGGATATATTTATTTTGGATATAACAAAATTGGCTAGACTTAAGGATGAAACCATAAAGGATTGTTGCTAAATGAAAGCTTTTGGACGCCCACCTATGAATCCAATATTTTTTTACATATTGTCTGGGCAATTAGAAAAACCGCCGTTTCCGATCCCACATTATCTTATATAATGAGTTTATTAAAATATGCACAGGTGTGTATACTTACCGGAGAATATGTGTAGATCAATTCTCATATACCATTCGCCCTATATGTTGCATGTACATATATATTCGCCTCGATAAGCGATTACGATTTGCGGCGAGCTAGACGGGAGGCGAAACCAAAACGTAAGTTTATTTTCAGTACTTGTATTTTATACATATGTTGTAACATCATAATTATTTAGGAAATAGAACAGAGCATATTACCTCAATACTACGGAATTCGAACGCCTGTTAATTTTCAAGCCTACCCCGGCCGCAACACTAATGCTAATTCATATTTAACAGGTCTGTTTGGGATTAACTATGTGATTATTTAAAATTTTAACACGCACTCTACCTTTATAATTTTAAATCCCAAAATTCTTTTACAAGAGCTATTGTTAACTTGTTTTGTCAAAATTCTACAAGACTATGTCTATATTAAAGGAAAAGTTGCCTTCTATATTTTGGTCCATTTATATAAACGTAGTCTTTAAAAATTTTTTATCATTTTTTTATTTTAAATTTTTTAGTACTGCCTACAAAAAGGCAATTGCAACTTTGATTAGTAATTTAAGTAATTCCTAAGTGAAAATTCTTATCTTTATTTATTTGTTCAAAATAGCAAGATTTAAGAGAATTAGTGGAATTTTCGCTGACAACACTGGCGAAAACAACAGAATTCCACCTCGCATCTTTAAAATGCGTGGATGTTGGTTTTATTATTTGCTTTATTTGGATTTTAGTTTTCCACGTTGTCCACGCTTTTCTCCTCTAGTCGGAAGTGTTCCGCCATCTTCCTCTATATATATGTATCTGGTGTTGTGAATATTTACAGAATATGTTGTGCTTATAGGGTTACCCTTAACTAACCTTATACTACGTTTACAATCTAACCTTATTATACGTTCACAATCTAATCTTATACAATGTTTACAACTCGGTCATTCCTGACCATGGATCGCCCTCGATCCTATGTATAAATATATTAATGGCAATTAAGCTAAAGGATCAGTCACTGCATCCTCTCTACCAATGTCGCAGTTATCGGCTTTACTCACCCATCTCCGAATGCGATGGGCTTCAATGACCCCATCATATGGAAGCTGGGTCAGTTGACAATTCTCAATGTCACGAATGACATAGCGATCATTCCTTAATACCTTGTGCACTACGTAAGGTCCTTTATACTGAGGCAAACATTTCTTATTGGCACCTACGGCCGTATCAACATTTTTTATGACTACGTATTCTCCTACTTCATACGTCTTGCATTTTGTACCAGACGCGAGAGCCGTTTTGAATCATATTCTTCACTATATTTAATTTCTTTGGAGGCCTTTTCCCGTATAGTGACCAAGTCTCGATTTGCATCGGAATATAGTTTGTCCTGAAAGTATTCCGTGAATTCATCAATTAAAGTTCCTTTTTGCTCCACCCCAAATAGCAGCCGACTGGGTGTGTCACGGCAGGTGCTATGAACCGAATTATTTATAGCTTATTCAACCTCCAGCAGCTTTTTACACTAGTCGGCATGGTTTATTGGATCCGTTAATTTCCATAGCATTGTTTTAATAATCCTATTTATGCGTTCAACTTGCCCGTTGGCTTGTGGAGAGGCGACAGCAACCTTAACATGGTATATACATATTTCGTTTGGAAACAAAATCGGGAAATTCCAAAGATGTAAAACTTGTTCATCTATCACTAATAATTCTTCTTGAGCGACTGTAGTAGCTAAAATACTTTTCAAGTGCGGCAGTAACTTCTCGAGTGCTAGTGGAATTTGTTGGATACAACTTAACAAATTTAGTAATGGCATCAACTACCACTAATATGTGCTTCCTCTTTGAGTTTATAGATGGTAATGGGCCAAAATAATCAATATGCAATGTATCAAACGGAAGTGGAACTTTTGGTATTGCATGAAAATTTTTCTCCTTGGCTCTGGGTTGAGTTGCGTACATTAGGCATTTTAAACAGTTTCTAACAAACATTTCTACCTTTGCTTTCATATTTGGAAACCAATAATACATGTCTAGCTTACTAACTGTCTTATCAACGGATTGATGTCCCAATTTTTCGTGAACCACTTGTAAGACATTTGTTTCCATTTCGGAGGGTACATACAACCTCCTTTTTTGTCGTGCTTAATCTTACATATCAAACCATCTATTAGATCAAACCCTCAACAGCGCTTTCGGTGAGACGATTTCTCAAGGAAGCAATAGTCTCATCCCTCTCCTGTGCTATTTGAATCTGAAATTCTACGTCGTTAGTATTTATAATTAATGCTATCTCTGCCCTACTTAAAGCATCAACATGTCCCATTGAGGCTCCTTTCCTATGTTGTATTTTATAATTGTAGTTCTCTAGTTCGAGCGCCCACCTAGCAATTCTTGAGTTCAGCTGCTTCCTTTCTAAAGTCATGGCTAAGGAGTTGCAGTCCGTGATTATTTTAAAAGCATACCTTCCAAGTAAGTTCTGAATCTTCTTAAGGCGTAAATAATCGCTAAAGTTTCGAGTTCGAAACTATGGCACCTGGATTCAGCGCTTGACGCAGTCTTTGAGAAATAAGAAACTGGATGAAATTTTTTGTCGTCTTGCCTCTGTAGTAAGACAGCACCAAATCCAATTGTACTAGCATCACACTCACTCTGAGTGTGGATTTCGCTGTGTACGGACGTGTTTTGTAGTCGCGGACAGTTGTGCTAAACAAATTCAGTGTGTATACCGAGAGAGTGTGATTAGTGCGTTTTGTAGAAAAACAAAGTTGTAAAAACCGTTGTTTGTGTTACTTACTGTAAGCAATTACAGCAATTACTGTAAGTATTGGACAATTGGAGCCCCAAGTTAGCGGTCAGCCGAAGGTCAATCTCCGGCGGAGCCCTAATTTCTGTGCGCGTGTTTTGGTTGTTACCAATTTTCACCCTAACCTCAAAGTGCTTGCACGTGGAGGTAGACTTGTGTGTGTGCGCGCATTAAACCGGTTGTGTGTGAGTACCCAGGTGAAAACTTGTGTGTGAATATACACTGTTCCGCTTGGGACCAGTGTTGGTCTACTCGCTCAGTGAGCAATTGTGGACTGCCTGCGTAAGGGGGCATAAACCCAAACTCGAATTAGTGGCAGTATCAGCTGTAGCATTTATAGTCTGTCCGTTCAGCTCGGCGTAGCTTCGTGCCGGTCGACTCGTCCCCGATACGGGGAACAGTGTTCCGTCCGTCGGGGCGTTGGTAGTGACCACGTCAGCATTTTGCTGACAAACAGCGTACGAGCTACGTCACCGCGTTTTGCTATAGCTGACGGGTTGGGCTGCTACTGCTGCTGACCACTGGTTCCGAGTGGTTATAGCCCTCTAATTTAGGACAGCCTACATTCGCCCAGTGGGCATCGGTCTTCTCCTGGTGACTACTTCCACATCCGTGTCGTGCAAGTGTGACCAAGTTTGTCTCTGGCGGCAGGCGCTTTGGGGAAATGAAGGGCGGTACAAGGGGCGGTGTAAGGAAGCGTCCGGGGCCGCGCTCCGCCGGAGGTCGTGCTTCTGCGGCCGCCGCTGATGGGTCGACCTCGGGGGACGAAAAGGGGGTAAGCTCGCGGCAGTTCCTTAAAACGAACACCGGGAAGGCTACCGCTGTGCAACCCGGTCGAAAAGCGGTAAAGGAGACGGGTAAGTCGGGGATACCGGTGGCGTCGGGGAGGGCGACCACCTCAAAAATCGCTGAACGGGGAGGCAAGGGCGGGCCGAGTAAGTCCGCGAAGTCAGAGGATGAGGAGAGTGTTCTCCCGAAATCCGACGACGACGCGGACTTACCCAGTCTGCCCGAATCCGGGGTATCCGGGGTATGTCCCTTAAGCTGGGACAAATCAGACGTAGTGGGGGGTGCCGGATTCGCTGCTGAGTCCGTGGTGACTACTGTCGCTGGCTCCTCAACCGAAGGTAGAGCAGCCGATGGCGTGCCAAAGACTGCTGCCGACGTTGAGGGTGCAATCGACGGTGGTAAATCTGCGGGCAATGACCCAAACGAGCCGGCGAAGTCTTTAGGGGGGGAGCTAAGGGGAAAGAATTCTGTAGAAAATTCTGGGGAGAAGGGCGCTGGCGCTGTTGACAGCTGTGGACCACCCGCTGGCACCGAGCTTTCCGGCGGCCAGTCCGCTGGAGGTAAGGCTGCGAGTGGGGGATCCCCTACAGCTGGAGGGAGCGCTAGTGCTTCGAGAGCTGCCTCTGGAGTGGACGGCTCCTGGGTTGTTGCCCTAAAGAGGATCACCGCTAGCTTTAGCAAGGTGGTCTTTGGAGACAGCGGTGCAGACCTCAAGTCTGCTGAGAGGCTGATGGAGGTTTCCTCAGAATATGAGACCCTCCTAATGACGGCTATAGCCGAGAATGCCCGACTCCGCGGACAAATTGAGGCGATGTCACTGCGGGGCGTCGTGCTGGGAGGTGCATCCCCGCGAAGCGGTGGACCTGCCGCCGCAGATCGTTTGGCGATGCCGCCTCCGGTCACGACAATCCCGGCTGCCATCGTACCTGCGCCTGCTGTACCAAAGCCGCTCCACACCTGGTCGGCGGTCGTCAAGGGCGGCAAACCCGGGGTCTCTGCAAAAGAGGTAGTGGAGAAAATTAACAA